>NC_051180.1:100908682-101142865 GCF_013339695.2 Rhipicephalus sanguineus | reverse complement strand
TTACACAATCAAGAAATCAAAACCGTTCGTAACCTGAATCACTGTGCATGTGTGTGTGTTTGGTGTCATTCATGTGACCTGTGTTCTCGTGTCGTGGTTTGCCACTTCTCGCCAAGTTTTTACCTTGTTCATAGGATTCAAAGTGTTTTAAAGGATTGAAAGATCAGGGCACGCAACTAAATATTCTCGCTAGGGCAAGTCTTGAAGCCGGTATACACAATTTCTCACAAGTTCGGCAAAGTAAATTCGAATGATCAGCATTATTGCTTGCAAGCGCTCACTGAATGCATTAATAGCAGTTAATACATGTAAGTTGGGTACCACTTCTAAAGCACTATTTAAGTGGCATGTTTCCATGAAATGTCCGTTCCTAAGAGCGCAGGAACTTCGTCACCATTTTTTACGATTGCGAAGCGTGATTTGCTCTCCCAAGGATCATTTCTGAGGATCAACCAATACTCCTTCAAAGAGTAACATTTGCTCCTTCAGGGACCATTTCCAAAAACCAACTGTTAGTCCTTACAGGAGTAACATTTGCTCCTTCAGGGACCATATCCGAAAATAAACTGTTACTCCTTACAGGAGCAACCGTTAGTCCTTTGCAGTTAATCCTTCAAAGACTAACTGTTTATCCCCTTGCAGTTCATCCCCAAAAGGACTATTGGTTGTGGCAAATCAGTTGATCCCCAAAAGGACTAACCTCCCTACCCCTTTTAGTCCTTTTTTTCTTAGAGTGTACAGTAAACAAAGAGGGAGAAATGCAGTAATATGAAGTTCAAAGCAAAAGTTGTCAAATACATGCGCTATAAAAACACAGAAAAAACACATGCAGCGTATGAGGAATCCCGGAATGCCTTTAGTTGCGTGATTCAATGATGTAACTGCTTGGGCGTGTCAGTAAGACATGAATAATAGTGTTTAGGCGCACAACCAGACGAGGACATAGAAGAACGAGTGAACACGAAACACAACGCGCGTGTGTCTCACGTGTTTTAGGGGCGAATTACCTTAGGGTCTAGGCGTGTAGGCATGCATCGTCGTCTGCTGTGGCGGCGTGCGTAGTCGTATGGTGTCGTGACGGTCTATTTGCTTGAGCGCAAGACAGGGCACCACCGCCTCAGCGCTCGCCGTGTGGCGAAAGAGAGCGAACGGCGTGCGTTGAATATGCAAACGCTCTTTCTGCAATGAACGCTGAGCTGGCAAGGAACGAGAATGCGCCCTCGCCCGCGAGAGACAACGCTGACGCAGGCAGAGCCTGCTAGCGAGTTTCTTGATTGAACAAACCGACTGCTCGCGCTGCACAACCGTTCACCGGCCACCCCGTATATCTTGACCTGCAATGTAGTGCCGGTGGGAGAGTTCTTTTGTGCGTAGTTGAACAATCAAGATTCGCAGCATGCACGTGAACTAAAGGCGGACTGTGGGTCTCTGTATCTAATCTTTCTTCTGTCTCTCATAGCCCATTAGCACTGATTTTGCTGTGGGAACCACCGGCGCACACTACATGCTTCGCCCCTCCACAGGTATCACGTTAGTGGAGCTGAAACACCCTCAACCAAACCAGGTTACGACAAAGGAGTGACTTGGTAATGGCTCGCACAAAACTTAGCAAACAAGCATCAGCTCGCAAAACTTAGGAAAAGCAAGCATAACCTTGTGAAGGCGAAGAGCAGCTAAGTGTCGATCAACTCCGCTGTTTCTCTAGCATTGTGTCAGTAGTGCAAGCTTCGCTAAATTTCTTTTTTTTTTCATTAATTTCATCTTCAGGATTTCTATTATGAGCCAAAAGGAGTAACCGGCGATAGATATACGCGCCGAAATCTCTTACGGAACACACAATTAATGTATTCGTTGGCTTCGTCGTGATGTAATCGGTTTTCCTCTATCTCTTCTAAGCCGTATCTGCAGATACGACACACACTATGCAGTTGAATTTGGGATTTGCGGGGAAGGAGCATATTGACCATTAAACGTTACCGAAGGAAAAAAAAACAGAAAACGCTTTAAAGAAAATAACAGCGGAGGGTCTCGCTTTCGGCTCTTATATGGTGTATGGCCGAAGGAGGTGACTTAACGAGCCGTATTTTCCATTCGTATAATAAATCCAGGAAATAGTAAAAGAAAAAGGAATGAAAAAAAACGGACACACGCACAAGCTCGTCAGAGAGCCGGTGCTGACGCACTGATTAAAGTTGAACTTCTTTCGGGATTCGCTGGCTTGTGTGCCCTCCCCAGTGGTTTCAGTTTCTGTTTTCTACAGCCACAAACCACCACCCATTCGTTCGCCCAACGAGGTCAACCCCTACATCGAACCAATTTCATTCCTATTTGACTTTTACTGAATGCAAACGACAGCAAATAATTGCTCCTCCAAAACATTTCGGACTTAAACTCGCGCGTAAAGCTTTCAGTAAGATAAGCTAGAGCGTATCGAAAACTTAACGCCACAAAGAAGGACAGCATTGCGGGGAAATTGAAGTTAGGGACAGCGTGTTGGTTGTGAGGCGGACAGCTAACTTTCCTTACTTGTAAATCTCTGACCACTGGAACCAGTATAAAGAACAGCGTTCTCACTGCTTAGCTCACGCTCCGCTGTCTTCGTTTCGAGGAAATGGCGCTCCGTGGCATAATATTATTTCTTGAATTTCACTGATTGCAGTACGCGAGACCCCCTGTTTATCAAATCCGTAGAAATTTTCAGGGTAAACGAACAAGGACGGACCGCAGAAACCACAGTACACAACGAAGCCCTACGCGGTATGTGCGCGATGCTTGTGTTTATTGCCGTTCTTTGCATGTTCATTCTTTAACCTTCTTGTCCAAGCGGAGTCAAGATAGTAAAGCTTTGCACGCTTCCCCAATTTCTTTCCGAGAAGTTCACAAGACGAACCGTTGAACAAAGAATGGGCAGAGTTTTCCCTCACTGTCAAATTTCGAGTTTTTTTTTTATAGATTCCACCAGTAGTGAGCAGGTTCCAATGTATCATGCTGAATTCATTCCGTGCAGCAAGCAGCTCGTAGAATATTTCAAAAGGCAAATGCTTTGCTCCGGCTCTCTTATACCGTGCTTCTAATTTTTTATGGATAGTGGAGTTTTGTACTGCACCGGTTATCTGATGTTCCATTTTCAGTGGAATACTTAAGGCCAGTAACTTCAGCTAGAAAAACAAAAGAAGTTGTGACGACAAGTGCCACTAGTCTTAAAAAGCTTGCTTTTCATGCGAATATCGCGCACTGCGATTTATTTTAAAAGGAGCCCACGAAAGTTACTCAAATACTGCTTTGTCAGTGAAGTAGAAGAAATAAATGCAACAAGAAATTTTTTAAGCGCTCTGCATGAAAGAGGTCTGCAGCGCGCAAGTCTGCGGAATGTCGACTCTTCTTCCGGATATAGACGATTCTCCACAGCGGCCAAAGTTGCGCGCTCTTAAATTAGCTCTTTGGATTGAATTCAGCCCTTTTAAGAGAATCGGCCCTTTACATAAACTTCAACTTGTGCGCTGATATTGCATTTGTTTTTATGTTCCCATACTGACCTAAAATGCGGGATATTTGCAGCTATTTTGTGAATTGAGAATAAGAGGTGCAGCAAATGTACAAATGAAATACCCAATGAAAGTTATCAACACGGTGCATGACACAAACATTTTCGCGAACTCGCAATCTGAGCTCAGATAGCTTATACATACGCACTTTAAATACAGAGTCGTATTTAATTTCTGGCCTGTGAATGTTTGATACACTTTCACCTTTACCCTTCTGCCAAGTGTGTTGGCATTGTTTTCGACCAAAGTAGGAAGTGATACAGTGCATAATGCTTGGATGTTCTTAATGTGACCGAGATGATCCAGACAGCGCTACGAAATGGTTGCGCGCTTTGTCGGAAATATGCCTCGGAATAGTATCGAGAGTCTTGCCATGTTTCGCATCTCCACCGTTGGTAAATTGCAGAGCGCAGCTGTTGGTGGTACGCTGGCCGCCATTTTTCGAGTCGTCGTCAGAGTTCAGAGTCAGAGTCGTCGTCAGGCCAGAATCGCGGGGGTCTGCCTATTGTCGCGTCATTTTTTGACCAAAAAACAAACTAATATACACTAGCGACGACGCCAGCGCTGCGTGAGGAGTGCAGCTGGTTAATGTTTCCTAATATTTGCCAGCCCTTCCTAATGTTGCCTAGTGGAGGCTAATTGTTAGCTCATCGTGACTAACTGTTGGCTACTCCGCACTAATTTTGGCTCGCGGTGGCTAACTGTCGCCTAGTATTGCTTATTGCCGCCTTATATTGGCTACAATCTTGTAGTGCTGACTCTCCACTCTTATAAAATAAACGTAGTATATGTATTGTCATACCTCTGCCACTTACAGTTTAGCTAAACAATTCAACCCCGCAGTAATGTGCCAACGAAAGTAGCTTATTATAGCCGGTGCGCAGTGCGTATAGGGACGCCACCGAAAGCCGCGTAGCGACGGCCGTTGAAACCGCAGGCGGGCTTCGTGCCGGAGGCGCCTGTTTTCACTGCATGGGTGATGTAGGTGCGCGCGATTTGCCGCTTGTGCGCGTTCCAAATAATTACCTCTGCGGTCACAGTGTGCGCAAAGGAACCGCACCTTATAATAGTGGACATGCGTCCGATTTCACAGCTTTATGGCACCACAAAATCGCCACCAGACGCGCCGAGTGTTTCCATAGACGATGGCCTCTGAGATCCTGTGCGCAATCTCGGAGGCCATGCAGAGACGAGCATCAACAACCTTCCCTACGAAATGTTGTGGTCAATAAAATAATAGAAAAGAAAAAAAAACGGGAGAGTGAAACTAATGTGTGGAGTAGGCGTTCACACGTCTGTGATTTAGAAAGACCAAGTTAAAAACCATTTCTGGTGAGGGCCCGAACTAGCAGAGGCGCCAAACCACAAACTTTGGAAATGAGGAATACTCTTACAGGACATGCGCGCTTTCTCACGTAAGGCCATTGTGCTGAACATAGTGAGGTATCGTTTGCTCTTTTACTGCGCAGAGAAGAGAGCCATTAGCCCAACGCACCTGTAGAAGTAAAGAAAACGCCTAATATCTGCTTTAGAAGACAGTAGACAGTAGGAAGAAAAATTAGGAGGAAGGGTTACTGCAGAACAATCGAAGCCCAAAAAACGAGAATCGTCCCCACATATAATCCCCATGTCAGAACGCGCGTTCAGTGCAGGCAAAGCCACGGCAGCGCCTACGCACAAACATACTCGGCCTACACGCTGTGTTTCAGGGATCACGTGTTGCACAGACATAGCGAATAAAAGAGGCTTCATGTGGTGCGTTCGCTTTCAAAGGCAGGCTCTGTGACGCAATTATCTCTCCTATCTTTTTTTTTCATCCATCCTTGACGTGATGATAAATCGTCGACCAGGATCAAAGTCTCGAAAAGAATGCCTGACATTGTCAGGGTGATGACAATGCTGGGTCCAGTGACATTTCCTGTTCCGAAATTTTTCACAGTATGTGCCTTGACCTAAATAAATATTCAGTACTCTAGGGGAAAAAAACAGCCCTTTGTCTCCTTTTTATCAGTTCTGAATTGCCACTTATATGACTCCCTTTAAAGACGCACTGAACTCTTTTTGGAGATCATAGTACACTCTTGGGAGAGTTGTGGAATTAAAGAGTGTTAACGTGTCCCTTTAAAGAGAGTCATCTACGTGGCAAGTCAGGGCTTACCGAAAATAGTCCCACTTGCTCTTTGTTTTTTTTTTCTTAGAGTGAGCAAAGGTATCTAAACGACCTCTCACATTTGTGAAGCAGAGTCTCGACCCCTTCTGCAGAAAATATTTTATTTTCAGGGACAGCTTATAGCTCTCCTGTAGTAGAGTAGATAGTACTCTACATCGAATACATATTTCTTCTAAACACTCAGACTCACGCAGGTCACATTTGGTAATGTGGCTGCGTTATCGGTTTGCTTACGGGCGCTGGACTCATCGCAGTGGAATAAACCCCAGTAAAGAGTTGATGCCTCCAACGTCACATCCTCACCCTCCTTTTCAGCAGTCACTCATCGCCACACCAACACCCAAGAGACACCCGAAATGAAGCCCAGAACAAATGTCTTCATTTTCTCTTACGTATTAGAACACGCTTCAGGCTTGGGGCTCGATTATTCTCGCATACGCTGAGAAGGATGAAAAAGAGCTGCTTCGTGGAGTACTATGCATCATGGCTAGTTCCGTGAAAAATTATATAATTGAAATCTTGCACACACTTTCGGCCTCAGAAACGTAACACAATATATAACACAAGCTACGAGTGAAAAAAAATACACTTAGAAAGGCACCAGTAAATGCAGAGACGGACAGCTTGAGTCGATTTGTTTCAAACAATAAGCGGTCTCTAGCTGTGCGTGCAGAAAGACTCAGAAAAAAAAATCAAACAAAGAAACGAGAAACGGTAGAGGATGAGGCGACGTGGGAAGCTATTCGCACACGTAGACAATTAATTCCGACCGAGTGAAGCGAGAAGTGTGAAAGCGAAAGCACTCACGAAAGCCCCAGAATTGAAAATAAGAACAGTATTTACTGTTTTTCATTACCCGTAGCTTACTTTGGTGGCCGGACACGAAAGAGGGGTATGCAAGGAAGCAGCTCGGCCACGCCATTAGCGGAGATTAGGGCTGAAATCACAGACACGCTGTAGAGGCGAGGGCGCTTCCCTGAATTGCACGAATCAGTTATGGGCTTAATTGCGCAGACTTTGAAAATTGGCACTCTTCTTGCGAAAATTACAACCTTTAAATCTTTTATGCATTTGTTCTTTTTTTTTAAGTGTTGTGCGCAGGGGCAGTTCTCCCGACTGCTTGGAACGATATAATTATTCCTGAAGTTGCGCTGTCTACGCTACGATTGGGAAACAGTTAGAATGAAGCCGATTCTTGCTTGGTGATAGAACTAGCAGAAAATTTACTGTGAGCTTCGAAAATAACTTTCTTAAAGGGGAATAAAATGACATTCACAAACCACAGCGGGGGGGGGGGGGGAGGGAGGGGATGGGGGCTCTTTTTTTCTTCCATCAAGGTATTCATTTTGCTGGCGTTAAGGAGGCACCTTTAGATTCGAATTCCTCATGTGAATCTCTAGCCATATTTAAGTTTTTTTTCTCGTTTGATCGTTTCAAAAACAGCATTGCACAAGTGCGGAAGACCTCGCTGTCATTGGAAACATTCCATATTAGATGAGTGCTAACCGTGTACACTTTATATTCCTTCTAAAGAACTCTGCGCTCTAAACACCTCCACAAAGTGCTGCATTTGAAGCAAGAAAAGACGATTAAAAGTAAGACGGGCTGGATATTGCATATTTCAAGCGCTGAAAATGGAATAAAAGGAGCAACACAAAGCACATCGATTCTGCCTACGTTCTGAACACTCGCAAATTTGATGAGACCACGCAGAGAAGGAGCCGGTATCCCTCCTTTTTTGTGTTACTGAAATGCGTCTCGAAATTTCGGCGGCACATGTTACATTGTAGCAGTGCTTAAATACAAGAAATACTGAACCTTTTCTGACCATTCCCGCGCAAGTAAATGTCAAAATTGCATCTCCGTGGAACGAACATTCCTCACGCTGTTCCCCCTGTTCGTATTGGTTTATTGATTTCGTGATGGACCACCGCACTCATGCCTTCGAAAATAAATTCTCGTTCAATGCGAGAAACGCCTCTTTATACGTCGCCTTACATGCAAAAAGATAGAAGAGTATTATATAAAGCATGTCATACGTAAAAAAAGAAACGCGAAATGTTTATAAAGTGGGTAGGGAACGTAAACCCGATATTTCTTTCTAGACGCCTTGTAGAAAAAGGCAGCGACATATTTTTAGACGTAATGTGTTTCTATGAATAGTGAATTGAGCATTTCGGCATCTTTGATTCGTCCATTGTTAATTCATTCGTGAAGGAAAAAATACTTTGTTTGTAAGAAATTGCGAGAGCATCGCGCTTAAGGCTTCCCAAACCTCTAACGCTACAAGGAGCGCCACAGCGGGGCGCCGGCCACACAGTTGTCTTGCACACCGCCATATCCTTAATGCCTTTTTCTGTTTTTTAATCTCAGGTTCCGTACACGGCTATAACTCCTAGAGATTGACCTCGAGACAACGAAAGAAACCTGCATCAATCAGTGAAAAAATTTATGGTCGCTTCACTGGCCTCCCGTGTTTCACATTCATGCACCGCTTTGTCCAAATGCTCCGAATAAATTTAACCTTGGCAATAGCAGATGCGGCCGACAATTCACGTGAATCCTGTCGCAGAACTACGGCTCCATTTGTTTAATTTACGAGCCCTCTTAACGGCTCTGTCCCCTTTACACTATATTCTGGGAATGTCTACCAACCAGTCATCTTGAACGTTCATTTCGAAAACCACGCACATGTGTTTGTGTATGCACATGTCGGCAAAGCGTCGTGTAATGTGAGTGCTCACAGATGTCGCTGTTGCCGATATATATTCTTCTGTGTATGTCTATATAGTTTTCTTGCTTTCTTTGTACTAAGGTGCATTTAATGTCACTGTTTACTTAATTTGATTTTTTTCTTTGTGTATGTTTATGTCCCTTATGTTACGTCGTAACGAAACCCCTTCTGTTCAGGTGGCCTTCAGCTCCGCTTCGATTTTTTGCATGTTCTTGCAAAAATAATTTCAGACATTCATTCCAAAATAAACTGTGATTACCATAGAGAGAGATACTAGTCTTATAGATGGAGGCATCAAGTTTGAAATGCACCATCCCGTGAGCACTTTCTACGTACAGACACTCCTCACAACGACGAAAACTCAGCCATAGTATAACTTCTGTTCAAGCACCGCCATCGCATACCAGGTCGTATTTGGGTCAGTGAACACGAAGTCTCAGAATATGGCGAGGAAATATATGTCACCTTTTTCCATCCCACAAAATGGTGAAAATTTGGTCGGGTTGGTGCTGCATAACAATGGGCGCAACTGAGAAGGAAAGAAAGAAGTAAGAAGAAAGAACACAGGAGACAGGTGCGGCACTATACATGCAACGAGCTTGCTTTGTGGCAGATGAGCCATAGCGCAATTTAAACAGAGCATCCCTGCAAGAAGTGGCGAGGCAGCATCAGAAGAAACATGGCGCGCTATACGACGGGGGGGGGGGGGGGAGCAGTCAACAGTGCGATAATTCCTATGGCAGCCATGATGCTATAACACGCGCGCGAACTGTAGCTAGTGTGCACCATGAACAGTTTACACCAGGAGTATCGCTACAGTCTACTTATTGAGCACAGACTTCGCGCGTTTTCCCAGCCCCAACTTTTTTTTTTTTGGAAACTAACAATCAAACATTTGTTCCTTTAAGCCCTAAAATTTGTAGATTTTTCGGAGCTCGTGACAAAGGCAGCTTGTGAGAGAATGAAGACTTGGCTAACTCCATTTTCATTAACGGCTCATCAATTATAGTATCCCGATAAAGGCGTAACGTACACATAGTAATTAAATTCGTATAAAGGAGGCAGGTCACGCGATAACTAAAACTAAAGTCGAAGTAAACTAATTAATGCTCAACGATAGCGTCACATTTTCCCGTGTCTCAGGAACTAATTGTCTTTCAATTAGATATTTTTTTCTTGCCTTTTCTTTCCTCATTCCTTGCTCGCTCTCCTTGTCAAGTTGAAGAGCAGGAAAACGTGCCTCCACCTTAAGCCTCGAGGTCCTGTCTTTGCAGAGTGTCACCACAAAGCCTCAGTGTTTGTTTTAATTTACTTTATTTGCGTTCCCTCAAGACTCCGTGTCAGCGTCGCTCGCTAATGCACACATTGAGGCTTTGCATTCTTGCCCATCGAGTGTTGTTATGCACGCGTATGGGCGTTATGTATCTGCATGTTCACGCAGGCATCTGTGAGCAAGGTCGCGCGCCTGTCTGCCAGTGCGAGTGCCAGCTCACAATGTCCATGAATGTGAGCGTCTATGTGCGTCTACGGCAAGCATCCGAAACACATTTGCGTTGTGTTGTTCGTGCGCGCATTATTTCAACGCGATAGCACTAAAGAGCTCGTTCCGCAGAACTTCCGGTGTCGGTGTCGGTGCCGTTGGTTGGGAGCGAAAAATCATCATCTTCTATAAAATTAATAATAAAAATATCTCAGGTTCGAGTGAGAATCGAACATGGGCTGTCTGCGTGGCAAGCAGGTGTTGTACCACAGAGCCACTCCATTGCTTGGAACTGGACTGAAATTAACATTGATGCTTCACAAACATACACGTCCTGTTCACAGGTGTCACAGTACGAGATGTAATATCGCAGTAAAACGGGGTACAAGCGTATATTGCCATCGGGCGTCACATCATGTGAACAGCATAACGATTTGGTAGTTTAAAGCCGGCCACCCATTACAAAAGGCACACACATTTACTGCGCGTATTCCCTACTGAACACGTAGTGGGTGCATCGCAGCTTCGAAAAAGTATTACGCGCGTAATTGCTGCTGGTTTAAAGCATGCCACTCATTACAAAGGGCATACACATTAGCGAGCATTCTCTTACGAACACGTAGTGGGTACACTGTTGTCATAGAAGTGCTGTGTAAGAGGGCGGAAGCCTTTACCTATACTATATATATGAATGTCGAGTGTGTGTGTGCGTACGTGTGTGTGAGACCGGGCGACTGAACATATTGACAAGCGAAACAGAGCACGATGAGGATGGGGCCGGATTCGCTATCGCGTTCAACTCTTAAAGGCGAAGCTTAAGCGTCCCCGAAGTTTTTCTCCGAGTCTTGCCTGCACGCATCTGAACAGTTTGTACATCTCTCCCCGTGTTTTCGTCAGCGCACAGGCTTCACTATCACATGTGACTAGGTAAGTGTGGTTGGAATTAATTTTTGCTGAAGCATTCGATATGCCTCTGCGCTTTTGTTGTTCGCACCCATACTGAGCCTCCGATTGCGTTGAGTGTTGCCATGACGCATCTAGTTTGTTTGGAATTCTTTGCCCGTGTTTTACTATGCACACATGCATGCATATAATATGCAAGTTGTCAGATTAGTTTATGATTTGTGTTTTCTGCACTCATTGAGGCCCGTGTACTTAGATTTAGGTGCGCGTTAAAGAACACCAGATGGTCAAAATTTTCCGAGCTCTCCACTGCGGCGTCTCTCATAATCTTATCGTGGTTTTGGGACGTTAAACCCCAGATATTATTATTATATGTTTTCTGCAATCATTCCACATACTTCAGCGCTTCAAGTGCTTTTACCTATATTGCCACGTGGTCGTGACGTCGACGTAGACCGCAGGTGAGGTGTCCAAGATGAAACGCTTTATTTGGCCGAACTTGTGGCCGAGAAACGGAATTTTTATCAGCGCCTTCGTTTGTTTATGTGAAACTCGGGTTGAAGGTGAAAAAGAGAATTAAGGCCGCTCCGCACTAGTGGTGCCAAGCCTGAAGGAAGTGCGCAGCTGGGCAGCCTTCTTTGTGTCTCATCGGTTTTCACTTTCTTTCCTCCTCTCTTTCTTTCATGTTCTGTTTTCCAGGTTTTTCTGTGTTTTTTTTCCTCTTTGTTTCTATTTATTTTTATTTTTCTTGCAATTCTTTTTTTCATTTCTTACTCTCCCTATTTCTCGCTTGCTTTCTCTTTTTCAATTTTCATACGTGGTTTCACCTGCGCTCGAAGAACAAGAGGATGCAGACTTCTCTGTGACGCGAGCGCGCGCTCATATGGCTATGCTTTGCGTGCGTTACGCCAAGCTACGACCACAGCATACGATCACAGCTTACGACAGCCCGGCCCCCTAAAGTAATCTGCACGTAAAGGGTGCTTATTAGCAATTGTAAACGTCCCCAGTCGGTCTTGTTGAACGGAATAATCTCATGTTTCAATTTTCCGGCAGCGTTGTACTTTGATAAGATCACACGAGAAGGTGCGACGACGAAAAAAAAACACGTAAATAGGATTGAGTACGTACTTTTACTGAGTTTGTAATTCCCGAGGTCAGTGACTCGGCTACGTGGAATGTTCAGTGCTTCTAATCAAATTACCAATCCCGGCTTTTGTGGATAGATGTCACATTAATTTCGGAGAACATAAAGCTAGCGGGCGCGGAAAAGCGCACTCAAGAAAAAAAAAAGATCACCTGTTATTCTTTTAGTGAGTCTTGACTTGCCACATATGTAACTCTCTCTAAAGGTACACGTTCATCCTTTTTCGGGGAGACGCGCCTCCCACGACTCTGGAAGTATCTTCAAAGAATTGAGGAGTATCTTCAAAGAAAGTTATAAATGTGGCAAGTCAGGACTTACCATACAGAGGTAACAGGTAATCGTTGTTCTGTTAGAGTGTAGCGGTGTTGAGGGTAGAAAAATGACAGCAAAAATTTATTGTTGAATTCTCTCGTGAGGGACTACGCTTCTGTATGCTGTATCCGCAAGCTTACGTATACATTGATTACCTTGCAAAGCTTATTAGGAATAGTTTCATGGAAACAAGGTAGTGCTTCACAGCAAAATCAAAGAAAAGCTTGCATGAGCAAAGGGCGGTTTTGTATTCCGAAGCTAGAGCTGCGTAAGCAGATATGCGTTCCTCAAGAAAACGCTACCCACAAACTACGGAAAGAAAAACTTCCGTCAAAATTAAAAGAATATTCGGGCTCTACACGAGAGACTTGTTTACAGTAGAATGTGAGTAAGGCTCTGGTGGTGTGGAATGTGGTTTTGCAGCGCATCCTAGCAGCAGCTTTGCAGTCAATCCCTAGGTGGACCTATTCTAAATTTCAATACTGCTATCGCATTAAAGTCCTTGAAGTGCAGCTGGTAGATCTAGCTTCGATGCTTGTTTATACGAAGTTTAGACCGACCGAAAGGGAAGATAGTTGGTAAGTATTCACCGTAAACATACAGGGAGTTTGTGTTTTGTTCTCTTTTCTCTCACGTCTATGTTTGCAAGCCGTACCGGCTTTTTAGTTCATACGAGTCCATTTCAATATCTGCACACCGTTTCATGCATATGTAGTGCTCAGCGCGGTTGAATCTATGCAGGAAGTTTGGTTACAGAATGCGGAAGGTTTGGTATAACTTAGTAAACAACCAGCGGTCGCCTGGCGCCTCGTTCAAACTGACACGTCACCGCGCCCGGCGGTTTACAGTCATTCCCATGTCCGAAGATGGTTCAGTGGGTTCGATCAGGTATAGTTGACTGAGAATGCGCGCTCAACGACACGGTAGGGACCTTCGTATTTCGCTAGCAGTTTTCAGGAGAGGCCAGTCGCAATGGTAGGGACCGAAAGACATTCGAGCGCTCCAGGGGGAACGTGGGCTCACAAGTGGTGGTGCTACCGCGAATGCTCTACTGCCGCTCTTTTTCATGCGTTGTAAAAGCCTCGGCAAGCTGGCGACACTGTTCAGGAAGCCTGGCTCTGGCAGAAAAAATAGGCGCACACTCAGATGGATCCGGCTTGTATGGAAATATCCTGTCGATGGTGTGCGACGAGTGCCTACCGTACAAAAAGAAGGGCGAAAAAAAATCACAGCATATCCACGGAGTGAATGATGATGAGTGGGCGAAGCTGCGGAGGTTCATCGGTAAACCGTGAATCTTCCGTGAATTCTGCCCAGTACATCATCACCGACGTGAGATCGGGCGCGTTTATACTAAAGGTTCGATGAGTTATGACGACTTGCAGCTCACTTTAATTTTACATGTACGCTGTGAATTTTCATTGTTTAGAAAACCATTGCTTTAGAAAACATCTGGCGTCTTGCGTTAAGCAGCTGGCGTCTTTTCGTTTTGCTTTAGAAACATCTGGCGTTCCTTCGTTTTGCTTTTAGAAAACATCTGACGTCTTTCGTTGGTTTATTTCATCAATCAACGGCGTTTTGAACAAAATTTTTATTGTTTAATCACGCACAGGAGAAATCTCACCAGGCACTACCTTGGCAGTAAACAATGGCTGCTAATGGGAATGAGAGACAGAAGAAGTCGGCTTTTAGCTAACACTTACACTTCTAATTCTTCTAACGTTTCCTACTGGAACATGCCAATGGCTGCTAATGGGGAATTAGAGACAGAAGAATTCGGCTTTTAGTTAACGCGCACGCTGCGAATTTTTTATTGTTCAACAACGCACAGGAAAAATCTCCCACCGGCACCACCTTGGAGGTCAAGATCTGGTACTAGCGTTACGACTGGTTACGCACTACGACTACGACAACTACGAGGGACGAACGGGTGCCGCCTTAAGGAGCTTCGCCCCTAAAACCAGTCATGCTCTGAGGGGCGGTATTGTAGGCGTAGGTGACGAAGGACAGAATAGCATCCCAACTTCAAGAGATGGTCGTTATTTTGTCCTTCGATTACTTTTACGTTCAAACCTTTTCTCTAAGGGGTAAATATTTTCTTCGATTTCGTGGGGGAAGGCATTCTTTTTTAAGCAGCACTTCCTGATGACATCTTCTCCGTCTGCAGTAGAAAATATTACACAGAAGAAAGCGCGTCTACTTAGAAGCCTGAGACAACTGCTTCGAATCGGATAGAAGCCGTGGCGGAACGAACAGGTCTCAGCGGATTAAACTATGAAAAGTAAAAGAAAGTATAGGATGGTGAGCTGCACGACATAAATAGCTGGACGCTGCAGTTAAGTATTGATCCAAAGTTTGTATGCTATTTCATGTTTCTCAATTAAATAAAACATTGAGGCGACAATATCCCTTGGTCTAGGTGTAGGGTAGTGGCCCTCGCGCGCCCCGGTGTATTTTTTGGCGTATAGTTGTGTTTCGTGCGCTGCCAGATCGGATCTCGGAGGCCACGTGAGAAATAAGCGCGTGGTTGAGACCTGCTCCGCTAGGTGCCGCAATGATCCCAGCTTCTCACGAGGAAAGCGTCTGCTCTTTCAAGGAACTCGCTTAATTAATTTTAATCATTTATACTGATAGGTAATCGACCTTCATTTTAAGCGAACTTACGCCCCGATATCATATGTATCCCATGTAACTCTTAACCTGAACCTCAGCCATCGATTTCGTACCAGTTTTATTTTTTTAAACGCATTTTGTGAATATTCGGAAAACCGGAAGTAAGTGCTCGATCGGAAGTTCTTGGAAGAGAAACAAGAGTGTCACGCGGTGATCCTGCCACATACTAAAAGCTCATGATTTCGTTAATGGTGGGGCACCAACAGCAGTGAGTAAATAGGTGCGTCACAACTCTTGAAGATGGACTCAGGCCTTCGGAACGCTCCACATGCAACCCATTCAGAAAATAAAAAATGGCTTATACCAGAGATATAACGTTTTTTAACGCGATAGCGTGAAAGGGCTCGCTTCGACGCAATTCCGGTGTCGGCGTCAGTGACGGCGTCGTTGGTTGTGAGCGAAAAATCATGATCTTGTCTGTCACCAAAAATCGAGAAAGATGCAAACAAAATAAATAATGAAAATGTTGGTTCCCAATACGAATCGAACCCAGGCCGTCTGCGTGGAAAGCAGATGTTCTACCACACAGTCACGCCTATGCCTTGGACTGCACTGAAAGTGACTTTCATGTTTTACAAACATGGGCGTCCTGTATACAGGTGTCACAGTACGAGATGTAATATCGCAGGCGTTTTGCGTGGTACTAGCGTACATTGACATCGGGCGTCACGCCATTTGAATATCATAGCGACTTGGTGGTTTTAAAGCCAGCCACGCATTGCAAAAGGCACACACATTACTGTCCGTAGTAATGCACTCACTACGTAGTAGACCACATAGTGGGTGCATCGCAATTTCGAAAAAGTTTCACGCGCACAATACTCCTGGTTTAAAGCATGCTACCCATTAGATAAGGCACACACCGTATCGCGCAGTCACACTTGAGAAGCGAAGAGAAAGTGAAAACGCCAAGGCGGCCGGCACATCGTGCTCGCACGCGTAGAAAACGTTCACATTCGTTCTGCCCCTCCTGCATGCCGTCGCCGCCGCCGCCTTCGCCACTTTTATTTCTTAATAATTGTTAAGGTTGAACGTCCGAAAACCACGATATGATTATGACAGACGCCGCAGTGGAGGACTCCGGAAATTTCGACCACCTGGGGTTCTTTAACGTGCACCTAAATCTAAGTACACGGGCCTCAAGCATTTTCTCCTCCATCGAAAAGCATTTAATTTCTTATAGGATTCAAGCAATGCATGCAAAACACAGAAAAGAGATAGCTTTCACCTTTGCAAACCGTTGTTTCGGAAGCAGACACTGCATAAACTGGCACACAAGGAGCGGCGGCGGCAGATCCACCCGGCTGTGCAAAAGCGAGACATGTTGGGGCATGCCGACTCGCTGCTGCTTCACCTTCTGCAAATTCCAGTCTTCTCGGCAATCTTAATCCAAACCAGGCACTCGAGGAATGCGTCCTTGTCGAGGCTGCGCGTTTTGTCGTCCTGCACGAGCAGTTTGCAATTGCGCCGATGCGAGCCATCGCCGACGCCTTGTCCGCCATGTTGAATTGGCGGCTGGCCGTTGTTTACATCACGTGCTTTTATCTAGTGCAGACGTAGTGCGGTTTCCCGTAAAGTGGAAAAGCGATCCGTTTTCGCGTGGCATAAAAGTCGGACTGATTTTTTCGCGTCGGGCTCGCCGCCTGGTTTTCCGGCCGCTCAGGCGGCGAAGCGAGTGAACTTCCGGTGAGTTTTGCCACTTCCGCCCCCTTCGAGGCCAAGTCTGAACGCGCCTTTAGTGCGCGCATTCTGTTACGCACACCTAGTGGATGCACTGATACTTCGAAAAAAAAATTATCATGCGCACAGGCTTTCTCCCACGCCACCGGACTCTTGACACGCGTGTGATGGATGCTATGCCGTCTACATGCGCCAGCCTTACTGGGGTGTCCTCCTCATAGGCGAGTTTTGGTGCGGCTTCAGTGTCAAGTGGCCCACGACAACGAGGGCGGAGGCGGAGAAGGCAGATACCAAAGCTCGGCGTGCTGCGGCTATGCGACGAAAGCTGCTCGAGGACGCTGAACTGCGGGCACAAGAGTCTTAGGCCAAACGAAATCGCCGCACTCTGGACGCTGGCTTTGAAGCACAGTCTTGCTCATCGGCGAGGGCTGATGGATCATTTATGTCTCGACTGCAGCAAAGGCAATATGATTCAAACGTTGTAGCAGAGGGAAGTGGCCACACTGCATAGTCTTTCTCTTCGGCGAGTGCCGGTGGGACCTTCATGTCCAGTAGCGATCGACAACGAGCGAGCCAGAATGACGCGGAGCTTCTTCAAGCACGAGCAGCTGGGTGCACTACCCAGACTACGGTATCGGCAGAGCGAAGTGGGCACATTACGCAGTCTTTCGCATCGGCGACTGCTGGTGGGACATTCACGTAACCAGTGATCGACAACAAACGAGTCAGAATGACGCGGACATTCATGCACGAGCAAGAGGGTGCACTACACACTACAAATGCACGATCTGAACTTCGCAAGTAACATACAATAACAAGTATGCACTAAGTGGTCGGAGTACGCACTGGGGGAAGGGTATCGCTATCGCGTTCAACTCTTAAAGGCGAAGCTTAAGCATCCCCCAGTTTAAACTTCCTGGCATGTTTTCATACTTTTTTTGTGTTTATAGCGTGTTCCTTTGTAACGTATTATTCTCTAGTGTATATTAGCGATGCTTGGTGCAGTATTTTTTTATTGGCGCCATTATGCTATACAGCATAAGTTAAATAAAAAGAAAGAGTTCAGTTTCGTTGGCCAATCGCTTCTCCATTTCCCCGAGATTTCGTCATTTAGCTAAACAACAGAAACAAATGTGGAGTTCGCACAAGTTGCCGCCCTGCCCACTTTACGCGATTTGAAAGTGCCATTATTTTTTATATTTGCCTATGTGTGAGTGTACACAACGTGTTGTCATTGAACTCACCCACCTGCCCTCCTTGTCAGCTGGTTGTATTTTTTTTCACCTTTCACTGTTCTTCGCAATCCGCTTGGTGAGTACACTATACGTCCACGTTGAGCTTTATAGGCGAAGCTGCTTTGTTATCGATTCTTCGCGCATCTGCTTCATCCTTCGTTCGGCCCTACCTATAAAATCAGCATGGCCTTGCCCCTGGGGACGGGAACCTTTGCGTGAGTCCTTTCGAAATTCGTACGATTCCAGTATGCTGATGCCACAGGTTTGCGAAGTGCATTGTTCTCAGAATGCAATGCCGCGCTCCGCGTTTAAAGCGGAGTTTGCGACAATTTGAAGAGCCATGATAGCTGTGCTTTATTGGGTTTTAGTTTTACGATGAGCTCAGGCCAGCCAGTTCTGTGAAGCACGTTAGAACGCAGGCTATAAGTGTTCAACTTACAGCGAGCGTTCGGAGTTCGTAAATCACTCTATCGCACTGTAAAACTCAAAATACTGCTGTCGCGATGTCCTAGGCCAATTCGATAAACTCTGCATCTCCATCGCATACTCTTGCGCTGTGAACTCCTTCTCTAAACCTTTCCCGCAAACTGAGTGGACATTTCGGAGGCTATTATTGTTCTGATGGGACATATTTGCAAGGAGTAATAAGAGGGGTAGTAGCAGCACTGTAATAACTTTAATGCAGGAAACACATAGGCTTTCGGAACTTCCAGACAATGCACTGTGATAGGTTTAGACGACTCATGTCTGTCCTATGTTTGCTAATACATAAGAAGGCAGTAAGGCACTCACTTAGTGAATTGAAGCAGTCGCCGAAGTTCTGTCTTTCTTCTAAACCCACGAGAACCTAATTCAGAAAATGAGGCCCACATCAAGAGTAATGGATGGATTACAGTTTAGGCAACAAGATCTGCAGATGGATGTCATCACATCATGACGTACAGCTTTCATCGTTCGAATAGAACTTGTGAGTATATTATTTCAAGCACCACGTCTGTGTACCGCATATTTTTCTCTTGTGGAGCTCGCGAAACTCGTTCCCGCGTTTCTTTTTCCGCACGGATCTTTATCGCTCACTCGCTATGCTTCCGAGTGCTTTGTAATGACACACATGTGCGTTCACTGCCAGCATAGTCGACTGTGCTGCGCGACCATCAAAATCGTGCCATTAGTGCAAATGCCCACTATCACTGAAGTATCTACGCAAATTGAGCATTCATTTCCGACGCATGTTGCGAACGTAGCGTGCCCCATGGAATACCACGTTGTGGTATATAGAACTGCAAGTGCTGGCAGACCAAGCTGTCTCGTTGCTCGGCAACAGGCGCACGAATCTTCTATATAATGCATTCATATGTAAATAGCCTGCCGAAGTTATTCATGAACAATGATACCGAGTGCTCTGACACAGTGGCCCACGCTCACAGAGGACCAGCTTTCTCTGTTTTTTTACTTTCTTTCAAGCAGCATTTTATTGCGATAGCAATTATATGGACAGTCTCGGCGGATTTTTGCCGTCGCCGTCGCCGTCGCCGCCGTCATGCACCGTATATGTATAAGTATGTATATCTCCACATACCCTCCCACATTCCCCCTCTCCACTATCCCCCTCCCCACTTACCCCCTCTCCACATTCCCTCTCCCTTCCCCTCCACACTTTCTCTCTCCCTTCCCCCTCTCCACCTTCCCTCTCCCTTCCCCTCTCCACTCCCCCTCTCACCTTTCCCCCTCTCCACTTTCCCTCTCCCCTCCCCTGTCCACTGTTCCTCTGAAACGCGGGCTAGACATACCGAAATTCTCTCCTGCGCAACGCCGCGATGAGCACCAGCGCATGCCTGTCCCCTCCCCCCTCTCTCCTCTCCTACGCTGCCCCCCTCTCGCATGCCTGCCGACTGCGTTCCCCGCTCGCCCTGTGAGAATTAACGGCCAGGCTACAAGGAAGACAAGACGCGCGTAGCGTTCCTCTTCGGTTTCCACGACGCCAAGTCGGTAGCATGCCCAAAGAACACCAACGGAACGCGATCGTGCAAGTGCTCCGGCTTCGCATCGCCTCATGCTCCCCTTTAGCGGGAATTGGTGTAATTTTCTTGCTATCGCATTCATTGCTTCGCCCTTGCGGCGAACACTGTGACTTTTTCACAGAGCACCACGCTATCACCAAGCAGTCGCTTTGTTTGGCCTTGCGCATATGGTGACACCACCAGTCCATCAAATCATGGACGTCTTGAATGAACAAAGGCCGCCGGCAAGCGGAAAGCTACGTTATTTTTTGTTTTGTTTTCGTTATCCTTAAAATTTTAAGGTAACTGCTTACACATGGGATGGCGTGCTACATGAGAGATGTTTGCCCCGTTTTATTAACGAAAATTTCTGAACAGGACACACACAAACCACAAACACAATTACTTAGCGTACAAAACAGTACATTAAAAAATTAGGCAGATCCCACGTGTTGTGGGAATCGGTTTCATGCGAAGCAGTCAGCGAGTTCTTCTATGCTTTATTTTATGCCTTTGAACCAAGGGTTACGAGGTGAATCGACGTGTTTTTGTAAGTGTAGTATTGTTCACATCGTGGGCTTACCAGGCACGTCGACAACACTGGCATTTAAAGGGTAACTTATGGTGCGACGTAAAGTAAGCCCTCGCGTTAGAGTACATGCGTCAGTATTATCGAAACTATGTGCCCGTTATGGTGCAATTATATGAATATCATACGTAAATTTCGTTAATATATTCATCCGGGGTCGAGCAACGCTTAAGTGTAGCTTGCTAAATCATAGGAATAGAAATGTAATCTTTATTAGACGGCTACTAAAGCGGAGCCAACACGGTGACCAGAAAGAATATGATATGACGCCTGTATCGTAGGAGTACATATGTAGTGTTCATTGCTTTCTTGAAAATTAGATAGCCAGCACCACAACCACAGTTGACGTTGCACCGAAGTCACGCGTCCATAGGCTGTTTTTCCAAGCCAGTTTATAGACCTGGCGTAGCTCTGCGGTAGAATACCTGATTGCCACGCAGAATGCTTGGGTTTGATTTCTGTTGGACTCCTAATTTTTATTCTTTCCATTCATCGGGTCAACGCTGCCGATATCGGTTTCTCTTAACTCCCTAGCATATAAATTACCGATGCCTGTTCTCACCGTTCCAGGGTAAATATAAACTGCCATTCACCTGTGGTGCATACCAGTACACCGCGGCCCGTGAAACGGGTATGTGCCACACGTGTATGGAGGAGAAGGTTTGACGACGTACGCGACAGAATTTTCATGTTATTCATGTCATGATCCGGCAGTCATATTCGTCAAATCCTCTTACCCTCCCATGCCATTTTGGGTCTACAAGAGCACCCAGACGTAGACGGCTAGATAGATAAATACGTAGATAGAAACTCTCAAAGTGCCAGGAGGAGGATACAACTTTATTGACGCCATGAAATGGGTCAGGTGAGGGGGGGGATGGGTGCAGGGAAAAGGTAGCCGATGGGCCCTCGGGCCGCTTTAGGTGGCCGAAAGTCCTTGCGCTTCGGCGACCCCCATGGCCCAGCACACTATCCGGAGTTGGTCGTCCGGTCGTGAGCTGCGCAAAGCAGCCTCCCATCGCTCCTGTCTCTCAGCCCCCTCAAAGGGGGGATTTGGCTTGTTTGGACAATGGCGATACGTGTGATTAAAGTCGGCTCGCGGACTCGAGCAGAGACGACAATGGGGTAAGGCGTCACCCTGATGAACTTGGGAATTGATGAAGTGGGCTATTAAAGTGCCCGTTTGGAGTCGGCGCCAAACGATTTGCTCAGCCTGGGACAGCGATTTATGGGCTGGTGGGTAGATCATGCGGGAATTGCGGTAATGTAAAGTAATTTCATGATAGGTGAGTAGGAATTCCCGCGCGCTGCGAAAGGAAGGCAGACCGTCCACTGCCCGGTTGACGAGAGCTCGGGCTTGCTCATGGGCGGCTGTATTCCCGGGATGTCCACAATGCGCTGGAACCCACAAAATAGTGATTATTCGTTTAGGAGGAGGAACGAATTGTAGGATACGGTAGGCAGGTGCATGAATTCGACGCATAGCAAAGTTACGAATGGCCGTTTTTGAGTCGGAGAATATATACTCCGCCTGGGTGTGAGCAATAGCTAAAGCGATTGCAGCTTCTTCCGCCTCTATTGGTTGAGCGACTCGGTCGAAAGTGGCGCAACAGAGTAGCTTGTGGGCATTATCTGAGACCGCCACTGCGAAGGCAGGACGATGGGAGTATTCTGCGGCATCCACATAGGCGACCGGGGTCGAAGATGCGTAGCGCTTATGAAGCGACCTAGCCCTGGCCATTCTCCGGTCGTGATTATGGGTTGGATGGGTATTTTTGGGTAATGGTGGGATGAAGAGACTGTCGCTAACGCACTCGGGGGGTGAATTCGTGGGGGTGGTGCATCCTATGAGGTTGATTTTGAGGCGCTGAAGGAGCAGCCTTCCTGTTTCGGACTGGGAAAGACGAGTATAATGGCTAATGAGGTGTGCTTCGACTAATTCATCAATCGTGTTATGCACACCCAACTGGGGTAGTTTGCTAGTGCAAAAGGTTTGCTAAGAAATGCTTCGCATTTAATTGTACATTAAGAATTCCATGTGAGAAGTTGCCCGGAATCTAATGTTTTCGTTTTTGCAGAATGCGAGTGCTTCAATCGATAAACTTGCTCTTTCGCAAAAAATGCGAACGACTAAAACAAGTCTTCTCACGTTTTTTCCTCGCCAGTCTGTGAAATGAAAAAGTAAGTAAAAAAGAAAAGTGCAACATGTCACTTCACGCACCGTTCTATGTGACTTCTGTAATACTCAGCATCTACTTGTTATCCGACTCCTTCCTCATGTACCACCACGAGGCTGCGTTAAGAGAAAACGAGAGACATAAGAGATGTAGACTAGAAAAATTAGGCAACGCAACAGTTCCGCATGATATATAAATAGAAAGAGAGAGAGAGATGCTTTTTAATGAGTTCCCTGTGAAAGAGAGAGTACTGGAGAGAAGAGAGAACACACGAAAACTGAGTAAAAATTTGGGGAGGGTCGAGCATGTTGGTAAGGGTGTTTCAGTTTCTCTAACGTGAAACCTGTAGAGGGGCGAAGCATGCAATGTGCGCCGTTGTTTCCCGCAGCAAAATCACTGCTAAGGGGCAATGAGAGGCAGAAGAAAGGTTAGACACAGAGACCCGCAGTCTGCTTTTAGTTAACGTACACGCTGCGAATATTTATTGTTCAACTACGCACAAGAGAAATCTCCCACCGGCACTACATTGCTGGTCAAGATCCAGTGTCTATATATACGCAGTGGCCGGTGAACGGTTGTGCAGCGCGCGCAGCCGGTTTTTTCAATCAAGAAACTCGCTAGCAGACGTTGAATGGTCGGCGTTTTCTCTCACGGGCGAGGGCGCGTTCTCGTTCCTTGCTTACACCGTGCTTGCGAGCTGGTAGTTCAGCGTTCATTGCAGATAGAGCGTTTCCGTAGTAAAAAAAAAGAGAAAAAACACGCGTCGTTTGCTCTCTCTCGCCACACAGCGAGCGCTGAGGCGGTGGCGCCCTCTCTTGCGCTCAAGCAAGTGGAGCAGACGACGATGCGCAATGATGGTGATTCGCCCCTACATGAAGGGATGATTTAAAACTTGGCGGACCCTTAAGCTTTTGAGAGTTGAACGTGATAGCGATGTCCGTGCGTATGCGCGTACGCACGCACACACACACACACACACACACACACACACGCACACACACTATCGCCTTCCCAATCGCTAAACTGTGACCTAAACTGTGCCACAAGGTAAGCAAAAGTGCAAACGCCCTCAGGCTCCTATCTTTATTTGTATCTACCTCAAATTTCCGCTCACGGCGAATGCTGCTTTTTTGCTTGCAAGCAAAGACGCCACCACCGACGATACCGGAATTTCTGCGAAACGAGCTCTTTAACGGTATCGCGTTAAAAGGATCTCTTCCACGCAGGCCGAGGAAAGCGATAGACACCGTCAGCAGTCATTCATATAACCGTAATACTTTAAAAACAGGAGGACGCAGTAGTGCACTGCTCACCGAGAAACTCTGTTTACGTCGTCTGGCACAAGCCATAAAAAAATCTTCCATTCCGCCAAATGACGGCCTTCGAAATGGCAAGTTGGGTGAGTTGGTGTGTATTCATTTTCTGAAGAAAGCTATATTTTTATTCATAAAATGAGGACGGTGTTCAGGTTTGTGCAACATGCAGGGCACTTTTCCTGGTTCATTGAGGCGAGGACAATTGCACATAATGTGAGCATAATTCTCTTCGGAGCCACATGATTTCCATTCAGAACTACCGCCCATTGCAACAAAGAAGTAGCAGTCGATGGTTGAAATATTACTTCAGGTGGTTGCTGCATTAGATATTTGCGTCATGTGATCACAAGCCGAGTAAGAGGCGGAGCTTTAGACGGTTTTCCAATGCCCTCGCATATATTATTCTCACTCCTCAGGCTTTAAGACTTTCAAATGGCTGCAAGCAAAAAATGGGTTTATTTACCGACGTTTCGGTATCAACTCGATTCCGTATTCAGGGGGAATTACAGCGGAAGTGTCGAGGTGCCACCTTTAACTGCTTTCACGAAGCAGCTGGAGAGAAGGAGGGAAGGCGTGTCTTCTTTGGTTGGTGGTAAGAGTGTTGAGGGGGTTGTGATTGCTGCGGTTGCGTGGGATTGATGGGCTGGGGGCGGCCGGGGTCGGGTTAGTTCACTCGCGACTCGGTTTGCCCTGCTTTTCTTGCTGTGGATGAACTAAAGCGTACCCGGCCGCCCCCAGCCCATCAATCCCATCCAACCGCAGTAACCACAACCCCCTCAACACCCTCACCACCAAAAAAGTCGCGCCTTCCCTCCTTCTCCCCAGCTGCTTCGTGAAAGAAGTTAAAGTTTGCACCTCGACACTTCCGCTGTCATGCCCCCTGAATAAGGAATCGAGTTGATTCCGAAACGTCGGGAAACAAACCCATTTCTTGGTTGCAGCCCTTTGAAAGTCTTCATTAATTAACCCCACCAGACCGGCTAATCTGTCAAAATGTTTAAGTCTTCAGGCTTTGCAATGGCCAGCCTATCTCATGTTCAAAGCTTCTTCGCATTGTTAATCGACTCCCAAATTTTCTTCCTCCTTGCCCACAGCGCCTTCCTGTGTAAATGAGTCAGTCTGGACACTGTTCTTGAGACTATTACTTTCCTTAATTTAGTTGTTAGTTACCTCTCACTGTCTTCTGTAGGTCGCACCCGGCGACAGTTCTACTTGCATCTTCATCAAGAGTTATAAGTTATAGCCGCCTTCAGGTCTGCCCTGGCTGTTCTGAAAGTACCGAAAGTGCGTCTTGCCTGATGTCTATAGTATTGGCAGACCACTGAGGACGGCTACTCATCAAGTACTGGATGCATTGCACTGAGACATGTTTGCCTTTCAAATAACGTATAAATAGAACAGAACGTACCGATAGATACTATTTCTTTTTATCGAAGTCTATTTCCTTTACCTTTTTTCTCCAACGAAGCGCAGGAAGCCAGTACATAGACGACGCTTTCTCGCTCCATCTATCTCTCCAGGTCTCTCTCATGAAGGCATCGGACCCGAGCCGGAGTCGTGAGAAATTAACGAGGCCAACCTCGTGATGTGCGCGAGGCACGTCCGCATCCATCAAAAGTGCATGCTTTAGTATTTACGCTTACCGCATTAAGCGCGCGTCTTACGCGCGGCGGGTACATGCGGTGACTCCCGCGCTGCATATTGCGCCGTGACGCTTACGGAAGAGAGAAGCACCGACGTTATTCGAGCTTCTTCGTCATGTGCCAATCTTAGCGGACGTGCTGCGCGCCAAGGATGAGTGTATGCTAAGTGCGCTCGTCATTTCCGGAACGAACGACGAAAGAAGCACGCCGAAAGAAGGGCGCGCGAAGAGGCAGAGTGTTAAACGGGAACGTTGGTGTTCACTCGGCGACTCTCTCCCTCTTAAGGGAGTTACTTGCCTTCGCCTTGGACTAATGTTTACTCAAGACGGCCTCGGTTTAACATTCCCCCTTGATTCCATTATCAGTGACAGCTCGGAGAACGGTTGTCTTTAACGCGTGCTAGCGCTTGGCCGTTGTCAATGTAGCGCAGCATAAGCTTTTTTTTTTTTATTTTGCCGCAGAAAATTGAGTCTTCGCGTTCTCTCTTAAAATTAGAGTGAAAAAGTATTTAAAAGAAAGCATTTCATTGCCAGAATTGCTGCGCTGACTTGTCTCTTGTTGCCTCCCATTCAGTTGCGCGCATCAAAAATGGAGCGTTTGATGAATTTATGAATGGGAACCGTAACGCCAATGCTTTATCACGGTCCACGCGAATAAATCAATATACCGTGGTTTGTTTGACCCTGTAGTCAAAACTAGCGGATGCATTCAAAGTTAGAGTAACCACAATTTTTGCGCAACATCTTGCACGAATACGGCAGTGTGGCTGTAGATATGAGGTTCAATATCAAAGAATCACATTCATAGGCGCGGTTCATTGCTTTAAAAGCCCTTTGCAGTCGTTAGGTGCCTACGCCGAAAGGCCACTTTACTGACACCCTCAGAAGCAGTAAATGCATACTTAACTGCATGTATCAGTTTCAAGGTGAAGAGAGAAAGGTAGTAGAGAGCAGAAAAGAGAGGCCATTTTCTCGCGATGAGTGCCCACTAGTGATGCAAAAGTATCGGTAAATTGACTATCGATAGCATCGAAAGCTTTTTGTTTTGTTATTTTCTTGGAGACTGTCCATACTGTAACGAAACTGTCGATACTCCTACTATAATAAACTATCAATAGTATTATTAGTGATTTTAATAGCTGTCGTTGGCCGGCATTATTGCCAAAACATTTGCGATAGCCTACTATGAGCCTATACTCAGTTCATTGAATTGATTAGCAATCTTTTGGAGAGAGTGAAAATACCAAATCATGTCCCTCAATAAATTCATATTCAAAATTACCAGTTATAAACCTTAGAATTAGCAAACTTAGTTCTTGATAGCTTTATTTTGCATCCAGAAACTGCAATATAAATTTCCGCCACATATAACGGCTCTCTTTACGTTACAGCTGAGCAGTTAAACTTAATTATCGTGTTCCAACCAAGCATTCTGGTAAAAAAACACAAGCGCGTCAACTTTCTTGCCATTCAGTCTTCTTCTACTCCTCCGCCATATAACACGCAATCGAGGAAGCAAATTTATGCTGTGATGAGTTCGCGAGGCTCATTTATACCATCGATAATACCATCAAGTGTGTGTATCAATAGCACTAACAATAGTTTTCTTACCATCAACAGTTCGGTAGGGACTCAATTATCGATAGCATCGATAGTAGTATCTATATTTCTGCATCCCTAGCGCCCACACCCGGAGCGCCAGGTTGGGGGCCCTTTCGTCCCATTAGAAGAACCGGTGCGTGCCCGTAGGCACTGGGAATCAAACACATTGCCTCCGCATCGAAAGAGTTCGTTCTACGATTTGACCACAGTTGCGGTCGGCGGCGGCATCATCAGCGTACACTCCACAAAAAAAAGAAAAAGAACGAAAGACTACCTGTTACTCATTTTTGGCAATTCCTCACTTGTGACGTATATGACTCTCTTTAAGGAGATACGTGAACTGTCTTGTGGGTCACATGCCTCTCCGACGAGAGTACGATAATATCCAAAGAGAGTTCAAGTGTCTCTGTAAAGAGGGTGGAATGTTAGGACTCACCGAAAATAGTTTTTTTTTCTTTCAATGTGCTCTCTCTTCTTTTCTCTAACTTGCGCACCCATTTCTTCTTTCCCAATTTAGGGTAGCCAACCGGGCTCACTCCTGGTAGACCTCCCAGCCTTTTCTTCATTTTCCCCCCTGCTATTTGTTTCTTCTTTCATCGCGCTGTGTTTACCGTCTTTCCCTCTCCTATTGCAAGTTATTCTCGCACAATCCCCGCGGGTGAAGTCCACGGACGCTCACTCATACGAGGGTCAACCGACACCGTGCCTCCCGTAAACGGCGTTCCTTTTTTTTTTCAGGACCAGCCCCAGCATAAAGCGTCACCTCTTTTTCTTATTTAATAGTAGCCGAATCGTGTTAACGGTGCTGGCACCCTCCTCCGTGGCGTGACTTGAGCGATTTAAGGGACACTCTGGAGCTCGGTCACAGCGACAAATAATATAAGCTAAAGAGAGCAAAAGTTACGGCGCGGTCCAAGGGCTGTGTTTTTAGGGGCGAAGCTCCTTAAGGCGGCACCCGTTCGTCCCTCGTAATCGTCGTGATCGTAGTAGTGAGTAACAAGTCTTACGCTTTGACCTCCAAGGTGGTGCCGGTGGGAGATTTCTCCTGTGCGTTGTTGAACAATAAAAAATTCGCAGCGTGCGCGTTAACTAAAAGCCGAATTCTTCTGTCTCTCATTCCCCATTAGCAGCCATTGGCATGTTCCAGTAGGAAACGTTAGTAGAAGTAGAAGTGTAAGTGTTAGCTAAAAGCCGACTTCTTCTGTCTCTCATTGCCATTAGCAGCCATTGTTTACCTCCAAGGTAGTGCCTGGTGAGATTTCTCCTGTGCGTGATTAAACAATAAAAATTTTGTTCAAAACGTCGTTGATTGATGAAATAAACCAACGAAAGACGCCAGATGTTTTGTAAAAGCAGAACGAAAGAACGCCAGATGTTTTTCTTAAAGTGTAGTAGTAGTAGTTGTATTTAGCCACCTCGCCCGTTCGTCAACGGGCGAGGTGGACCGGCAACGGCGCGAGGACCCTGCCGTACGAGAGTTAAATCACACTAAAAGACATACTTTGCGGGCGATACACTCTAGTGAGCTTTCAACTTTTCGTCTTAATGTACATGATAAAGAAATTATTTCTACGAAAAACGCAAGGCACACCTTGAGCAATATGTTTGGTTTTGGGACGCTAAATGGAACCATGAGGCGATGCGAAGCCGGAGCACTTGCACGATCGCGTTCCGTTGGCTTTCGTTGGGCATGCTTCCGACCTCGCGTCGTGGAACGCGCGTCCTGTCTTCCCTCTAGCCTTGCCTTTAATTCGCACAGGGCGAGCGGGGAATGCGGTCGCTCTTGGCGCTCTTTCGCTCGGGAGCGGACTTCTTCCTTGCATTTCACCGATCACAAGTGATAATGAAGGGACCACGTAAACCAACAGTACAATAAAAGTTTGATGTTTAATATACACACGATGTTTCACACTCTTTATATTATGTACTGGGCGCATTTCACGGAAGAGTTTCACGGTTTACAGATGATTCCCTCCGTAGCTTCGCCCCACTCATCATCATTCACCCCGTGGATATGCTGTGATTTTTTTTTATTCTTAGCCATAGAGAAAGCATTCCTTCCAAAAGAGGGCGGTGAGGTATATAAGAACAAAGCGCCCTCTGTGGTCTCCCCACAGATGGTGTCCCCCGTAGGCTCTCGTGAGTGTCACGCTAACGTGGACGCGTTATGAATGACCTCACTGATGCCTGTCTTTTCGGTCGTATTCCTTATTTATTTATCTCTCTGTTTCTTTTTTTTTTGTTTTGGAACATGAGATGTCACCCGAAACAGTGCACTAGGTACCATGACATTACCGGGAGACATTGCGTGACTGGAAGCAAATCTGTTGTACTCTACAAGCAGGTTAATATTGATACGAAGTGTCACTGTCGGTGAAAAACAAGGGAAGCGCGGGTAGAGAAAGAGGACGACGACGTAGCTCCTACGATTTCCGCGGTCTCTGTGCCCATTAAAAACCCCCTTACGCTACTCCAGAGTACGTAACAGATTGGTGGGAGGTGCTGGGTAAGACGAACCCAACAACGGAAGCTTCACTACCTGAACTTCGCCGCAGCCGCCGCCTTGCCGGACTCCCGCCTTCGCCAATCGAAATGTCCCAAGAGCAAACCTCTGCTGCTTCGACGCCAACTCCGACGGGTTCCGTGCCCTACTACCGAGTGCCACCAAACTTCGGCGGAACCTCAGAAGAAGACGTCGACGTGTGGCTCAAGAACTATAAGCGGGTGAGCAGGAGCAACGGCTGGGACTCGGAAGCACAGCTCAGGCATGTTGTGTTTTCGCTAACTGACACCGCTCTCATGTGGTACGAGAACCACGAGGACATGTTTACGACTTGGGACCGTTTTGTCGAAGAAGTGCAGAAGTGCTTCGGTGATTCTGACGCAAAGAAGAAGCGCGCGGAGCAGACATTGGCTCAGAGGGCACAGCTTCCAGGAGAGACATGCACGACATACATTGAAGAAATCTTGAAGCTGTGCAAGATAGTCAGTGCTCGGATGTCTGAAGAAGACAAGGTTGGACACGTTCTTAAGGGTATAGCCGAAGACGTGTACAATTTCTTAATTGGAAAGGAAAGCCTGAACTCCGTGTCTGACGTGATGAAGCACTGCCGTACCTTTGAATCGCTGAAGATGCGACGGATCTCTCCGAAATTCGGCCGCTTGTCTAACGTCCCAACTGTGGCTAGCGTCGAAACAGTGTCGCCCAACGACCTTGCCTTCACAATACGGCAGATTGTCAGAGAAGAGCTGCTTCGATGTCAGCAAACATCTCATCACCCCAACAACTTTCAGGAGGCCTATGCAAGAGAACCAGAGCATGCGCGAACTCCGGCTACTCTTGCTCCATGGCAGCCATCGGTCAACGCAGCTGATCCCGATGAATACCGAGGCACACGGCAGTCTGGGTTCTCACATCGCACACCACCCAATTACGGACGGCGTTTCCGCTCGCCTGGTTACCGTCAACGAACGTCGCTTGGCTACGGTGCCCCTGAAGAGCGGCACTACTATTCCATGCCTTCTGAGAGGAGTGGTTACTCTGAGCAGCCGCCTGTATCTCGACCACATCCGGTGTGCTACAACTGTGGCGTCCCGGGTCACATCGCACGTTTTTGCAACCACCGCAGCCCATACCAGCGACAGCCTTCTCAGCCGTTCGACCGTCCAGTCTACACGCCACGGCCACCACGCGCACCAACCGGATTCCGCTACCCCTCGCCGGCTTCTGATCGAAGTTTGACGCCGCCACCAGCTCCACGAGCTCCGCGATCACCGTCGCCACGGCGACGCACGCGGTCACCGCCGCCGGAAAACTAGTCGGTGCGGCCAATGGGGGTGAGGCCGCGAGATACCAGGCGCTATCTACAGATATACCCCCGTCAGCGTTTATGTTGAAGAACAGAGTTCACGTACTTGTTGATACGGTACCTACTATGGCACTTGTAGATACAGGCGCGACGATCTCTGTGATGAGTGTAAATTTTAAGAACCTTCTCGGACCTAAAGTGATGTTTTGCCTGAGCCCTGGTGTGACATTCCGTGGTGTGAGCGGTGACGCGTTGTGTCCGGTGGGATTTTGTACTGCGGACGTCTCCTTGTGTGGCAAGGTATTTTGCACAGAATTTGCGGTTATTCCACGGTCTACACATGACGTTATTTTGGGTATCGACTTTTTGCGTGAGTGTGGGGCAACTGTTGACTGCAGAGGTGGGCACCTTTCCCTGCATGGTACTTTTCCAGCTGCGCTCTTAGAGAATTCCTATCGTGATGACTGCATCTTTTTCGTCTCCGAGGACACAGTCGTTCCTGCGTTTCCTGCCGTGTGCGTTCCCGTGACTTGTTCTGGTAACAACTGTGCCATGTTTGACGCCACACTCGAACCGATTCCTTTGGCCTGTCTGAAGAAGAACATTCTAATTCCCCATTGCGTGGTGTCTGTTGTTGATGGACGAGCAGGTGTGTGGACAATGAACACTTCCATGGAGCCTGCAGTTTTGCCAGCCGGCATGAAACTTGCATTATTTAAACCTGAATCGTCTACGACGCTGGTTGCGCTTGTTGATGCTACAGACCAGAATGGACGCCCAGATTCGCAAGGTTCAGAGGATTCCCAATTGCTACAAATGATCAGCAAGTCGCTTGGCCAAGGCGAACGTCATACACTGCTGGACGTTCTCTCTAAGCATTCAAAAGTGTTCGATTTTTGTAAAGATAGCCAAACGCCCTCAATTCCAGCGTCCCGGATACGTCATCAGATCCACACCGAGTCGGCGTATCCCATACGGCAGAAGCCTTACCGAGTGGCACCATCAGAGCGCAAAATCATCGACGAGCAAGTCCAAGAGATGCTGGAAAAGGGGATAATTCAGGAATCGGCGAGTCCCTGGGCCGCTCCCGTCATTCTAGTTAAGAAAAAGGATGGTACGTGGAGATTCTGCGTTGACTACCGCCGCCTGAATTCTGTTACCAAGAAAGATGTTTATCCGCTGCCGCGCATCGATGACGCCATTGATTGCCTGCATTCCGCTTCCTACTTTTCTTCTGTTGATCTACGATCAGGTTACTGGCAAATCCCGATGCACGCAGCTGACAAGGAAAAGACGGCATTCGTTACGCCTGATGGACTGTACGAGTTCAACGTAATGCCATTCGGATTATGTAATGCGCCTGCGACGTTCGAGAGATTCATGGACTCTATTTTGCGTGGTTTAAAATGGCAGATCTGTATGTGTTACCTTGATGATATCGTAATATTTGGACGCACGTTTCAGGAGCATAACACGCGCCTAGATGTTGTGCTCACCTGTATTGAAAAGGCTGGCCTTCTACTGAATTCGAAAAAGTGCCACTTTGGCGAGCGACAAACATTGGTGCTGGGCCATCTCGTCGATAAAGATGGCATTAGACCTGACCCACAGAAGACAGCGGCCGTTGAATCGTTCGAGCAACCCAAATCTGTGAAACAACTTCGCAGCTTCATCGGGCTATGCTCGTATTTCCGGCGGTTCATACCCAGGTTTGCGGATGTCGCTCATCCTCTGACGAGACTTCTCCAGAAGAACAGCCCGTTTCAGTGGAGCCCCGAGTGTGATGCCGCTTTTCGCCAGCTGAAGTGCTTGTTAACTTCACAGCCGATACTTCGGCACTTCAATCCCTCGTCGCCAACAGAGATCCACACGGACGCAAGTGGCATCGGTCTCGGCGCCGTTCTCGTTCAGCGTTCTGGTAACAAGGAACACGTCGTGGCGTACGCAAGTCGTTCTTTAAGCAAGCCTGAACGCAACTACACAGTGACCGAACAGGAATGCCTAGCGGTAGTCTTTGCAGTACAGCGGTTTCGCTCATACATCTATGGCCGCCCGTTCACCATCGTCACAGATCATCATTCCCTGTGTTGGCTGGTCAACCTTCGCGACCCCTCCGGCCGCCTCGCACGATGGGCCCTTCGTTTGCAAGAATATGTCTTCACCATTTCGTACAAGAGTGGTCGTCGACACGCTGATGCGGATTGCCTCTCTAGGATGCCACTACCTACGACGGATTGTGAGGCCGATAACTTCGACCACCTTATCGCTTCGCTGTCGCCTGGCTTTCCTGATGCCGTGACTTTCGCCGCTGAGCAGCGCAAAGACCCAAGCTTGAAAGCTCTCTTCCCTGCAGCAATCGAGCCAATACCCGAAGGCCAGTTTTGCGTCCGAGGTGGTCTTCTTTACAAGAGGAACTTGTCAACGACGGGCGCCCGCTTTCTGCTGGTCGTTCCTGCGTCTCTTCAAACATCTGTTCTGCGTCTCACGCATGACGACCCGACCTCTGGTCATTTAGGAACCGCACGAACACTTAGTCGCACCAAAGAGCGGTTCTATTGGCCTCAAATGCGCAAGACAATTGAAAAATATGTGGCCAGTTGTACGCAGTGTCAGAGCCACAAGCGGCCCGCCTCAGGTCCAGTCGGTCATCTGCAGCCCGTAATGCCCCCCAGTTCTCCCTTTGAAAAGGTCGGCATTGATCTTATGGGACCATTTCCCCGTTCTTCAAAAGGCAACCGGTGGATAATTGTATGCGCTGACTACCTGACGCGGTACTGCGAGACGGCTGCCTTACCCTCAGCCACGGCAGGCCAGGTTTCCGAGTTCCTGTTGCATTCAGTCATACTCCGGCACGGGCCACCTCGCGTGGTGATAAGTGACCGTGGTCGCCAATTTACCGCCGATGTGGTAGAATCATTACTTCGCTTGTGTGCCTCCAAGTTCCGACACTCAAGTGCTTATCACCCACAAACTAACGGTCTGACCGAGCGCACAAACCGAACGTTCATCAACATGTTATCCATGTACGTCACCTCCGACCACAAGAACTGGGATGAAGTATTACCGTTCGTGACGTACGCCTTCAACTCTGCGAAACACGAAACTACAGGTTACAGCCCTTTCTACCTGCTCTACGCTCGCTCGCCTCGACATACGCTGGACACTATCTTTCCTTTTGTCGTTCACGACGACTTGTCAATTGCGGAGACTTTGTGTCGCGCAGAAGAGGCTCGTCGACTTGCACGCTTACGTACATTGGCAGCGCAAGACTCCTCCAAAACACGCTACGACAGTCAACACCGGCATGTAACCTATGTTCCCGGTGATCTAGTGTGGGTGTGGACCCCAATACGCAGACGTGGCTTGAGCCAAAAGCTACTCGCACACTACGCCGGTCCGTTCGTGATCCTCCATCGTCTAAGCGAGGTAAACTACGAAATCGCACGTCTGACTACTAGTGGCCGACGTTCATGCAAGACCGAGGTGACGCATGTTGCCCGCCTGAAGCCGTATACACGAAGGACACAAGAATGACTCGCCCAGAGGGCTTCGTCTGAGAGAGGAGGAATGATACGAAGTGTCACTGTCGGTGAAAAACAAGGGAAGCGCGGGTAGAGAAAGAGGACGACGACGTAGCTCCTACGATTTCCGCGGTCTCTGTGCCCATTAAAAACCCCCTTACGCTACTCCAGAGTACGTAACAATATGTATACCTTTGTTTCTACGTAGACACTGGAATTCTCCGCTTAACTCCAATCCTCGCCCTAAGAACCTTGAATCATTACTCCAGCTACAACTGCCATCCAAGATTTCTCGACGTGACGCTACAATGCTGTGCCGGTTGTGGATCGGTGTAGCGTTTACTAACTCATTCAGCCATCGCATTGGCATGGCCGATTCATCCATGTGCGAAAGCTGCAATTGTATAGAGACTACTGAACATCTCTTGTGCCACTGCGCCCAATTTGATGAAGATCGCCGGACTCTCCAGTGTGCCTTGGATAGACTGGATGACCGCCCCTTTAATGAAGCAAAGATCTTAGGAGCCTGGTCGCGCAGCATATCAGCCCAGAAAGCCACACGAGCCCTACTGCGGTACTTGAAAAGAACCCTATTGAGCGACCGCCTGTGAACTCGGCACTGTGTGTGTGATGTGACATGTGTCTATCCTTCTCTCTCTCTCTTTTACTCCCCTATTCCCCCTCCCCATGTGTAGGGTAGCAAATTGGACGCATTGTCTAGTTAACCTCCCTGCCTTTCCTACATTCCTTCTCTCTCTCTCTCTCTCTCTACGTAGACACTTTTTTTAGTACCATGAAATCGAAATAAATGTGTATTCGATGCGGCTAGAAGTTCAACAGCACAGCTGTTGAACATTTTTTAAAAGCACATGTGAGATTCAAGAGTGATGAAAAGAAAAAAAAACAACTAAAGATTCTCAACAATTCAAGAGAACCACCTCTGCATGAATAGGCGTGATCGCGGAGTTGTGTCTGAGTATAATCAATAAAATTTGAGGGAAGACTGTTCACTGGCCTTTAATGCTCATTAAACAAAGACTACGTTATCATGAGATATTGATAAACATTGTGAGAAGTTATAACGGAAAATAGCTAAGATATCCAAATTTTTACTTTATGTTATGTCATTGTTCAGAGCAGCTCAAATATTCTATTTTAGTTATAATATGATATGCCGAACTCCTATTCTGTTATGTGCATTACTCAGACGAACATATTTTATGGGAACTCACAGAGACCAGACTCAGGTAGCTTCGTCTTCCCTGCTACACTGCACAAGTGAGCGGCGTACGAGAGAAGGAAATCAAGTAAGGAGGATGACGAGAATGAGGACGAGAGAATATATTTATGTGTACGACGCATCATCGTTCCTATGAACTTGATGTTCATGCAAACTTCGTGCACCGAAATTTGTTTTCCACTTGTTGAGCAAGGCACACATAAGGAATTTTATTGCTCGGTTGTGAAGGCGTCTCCGATTCCGGTCCAATTCAGACCTTAAAAAAATAAATGCTGCGAATTCGAGTCATAGGAAACTGCACGAAGCTCTGACGGCGGGAACGACGTACACACCACGTGGGGGTGTCATTGAAATTGAATGCGCAAGTTATAGAGGCAACATTTAACAGAGAACGCAGGTAATCGAATTCGATCGTGCTCTTGCAATCCCACTGATGATGTCGATTACAAGAACCTCCGCAACCATTTGCACCAACATAAACGACTGTTTTGTCGGCTGCTTCCTGAATCTTTATACTTGCCTCTGACTTATTTAAGGCAGCGAGATGTCCACGACAAAATGAGGCGGCTTTTTCCGAGTACGAAAGGCGGACCGCTTCGATCGGCGGTCCGCGTCACTTGAAAAATCCATCAGCTTCGATAAGTGCAGTGCCTGCGCCGCGCTGAAAATGTCGCAGCTGGTTCCGTGTATCGTCTTTCGCGCCGAGCACTCTTCCTGCGACAGCTGGTGGTCATTCAGTGCGGACGCTGAGGAACGCCGCGTCCGCACTGAACTGCGGTCGTTGAGGAACGCCGCGTCCCGTCCGGGCTGCGACATGTCGAATCAGCAGCGCCGAGGTTTGTAGTAAACAACTGGGATAGTTTGCGGTCACACACGCACAACATCAAGTGAAGCCTTCAATCGCTCATTTTCCCCGTAATCAACCCCCCCCCCCCCCCCCCCCTCCTCCATAGCCTTTTGCGAGAAATCCGCACAAGGCGGCCAACCATTTTTGGGAAGCTATCAGTCTTACGTTTTACAGCGCCAGAATTGAGCTACCACGCTTCTGATACCAAAAAAATAAACAAAACAAAATCTAAATGGGAAGAACTTGCGGCGAGGCAAACGCGCGGTAAAGCTATTGGATTACAGCAGAATTGCAGTCGCTCGTTTTCTCACTCTCTGACTGACAAGCGCATATCGGTATTGTCCATTTCTGTTTACGAACGCCCGAGTAAAGCTTTCAGAGGTGACAGTTTCTTTCCTCCCTAAACATCGAAGAGGGTTCGCCTACGTTTACTGGTCTTAGGTAATACGAAGTCTCTCCATTACAAAGGCGTATTTCTTCGGCGTATACGGGTCACTAAACTCGAATATAATACTGAATCAATAAAAAAAATATGGTATCGTTAAGTACTTTCTATGGACCTTGTTCACCAAGTAGACGATATTTTGGGGCTGTGCATTTATGTCAACATGAGGTTCCTGTCTATACCGTGCTTTATCAAGCAGGCTAAAATAATCTCCCTTCGGGCCCTCCCAGTCACGCCAGTTGCGAGTGATACCTGGGTTTTAAATGTGTGGATAGCTCGGCTATATCTGATACGAGGGGTAATCAGTATTTTTAATTCCCAAGTTCACAAAGAGTGAATATATCATTCTACACAACTGTTGTCATTTCACTGAGATCTCCGCTTCTGCCTAGCGTTCATACTGCCCATGAACGACAAGCTTCAAAATGTTATGGGAATAAACCTGTTGGTACGAATTCTCCTCCTCTCTAACATGCGTTTATATTCCGGATCGCCAAAATAAACGTCTTGTTGGTAGTGACCACGCGGTTCTGTCCGTTCTTCCTGTGTCTTTGCTTTTGGCGCTGTTTGAGTAATGTAAAGGTAAGCACAGCGATTAGGATGCTGCTGTCAGTGTCACTGCCTGAAACCGACACTGGCGTGCGCTTCTTTTCGGTACACGCTCGTTACGCAGAGCGGCTCAGTACCGAGCCGACCGAGCCACCGCTGCGTTCATTTCCAGTACAAATCTCTTCCACAGACTATGCACACACGCCCTCCTAACCTCCCTCTAACGGAAAGAAAAAAAAGCGCCAGGCCTGCGCTGAAACCGCAGAATGAGACGGCGCGTCTCATTCTGGATCGAGCAGGAGACGAAATCGAAACGCGACTTCGGAGCCGTTTCGCCCTTACATAGCGGTGCGAAGCCCCCTGCGCCATCCGTACGACGATGTTGCGTCTTTGCTCCCTCCTTATTGCACGCTTTAGCCTCCCCCCAGCCCCCGATCGCCCGACGTAATAATAACAGAAAAAAAAAGAAAAAGCAGATGGGAAAGGAATAGGCAGTTGCGTGTAGGAGGTGGAAGGAAAAAAACAACGACCCTGTTTTTTTTTTTCCTTTTTCCGCACACCGCCTTTCATTCTCGACGTGGCAGCGTCACCAACACGGACCCGCCTGGCAAGCAAGTCAGCATTCGAGCTTCGGCAACGTTTCAACAGCTGCGTTTAGCTCCTGGGCGCGTGTGTTCGCGCACCGGCAAGGTTTTCATGCCTTCGCGCATGCCTTCGCTACTAATAAAGGCACAAGTCGTGGACTACGGCAGAAAACTCATAATACACAAAAAAAGGGGAAGTAAAGCGAAGAAAAGCGCAAGCGAAGGAAATACAAAATTACAAACGAAGAATAGAAAGCGAGAAGCAAAAAGAGGAAAATGAGACATCGGTGCCTGTTGACGTGGACTAATATGAGGAAGCAGCTAAACAGCATCGAACAAAGAGAGAGAGCGAGAGAAAGAAACGCGTGTTAGTGGACTGAGTGCGCCTAGAGTGTGTCAACTCAGTGCCCAGTTGGTCGTCGAGAAAGTCAGCACTCTGAACCTTGTCGCTGAGTTTCCTGCGCCGTAGGAAACAGGTCGTGAGCAATTTGGCACCGGTAAGGATTGGTACACCCAAACTCTCTTGCTCTTGGACTCGACAAGCTTTCCCTGGTCCTATCGCCGGTGAGCCAGTGAGCAGCATGGCGTCCTAGCGCAGTTCGTTGTTGATGTTCTGCCCAAAAGTTGCCTCACTTGATCACCGTTGCTTCTTGGTTTCTCTGCACTTTTGTCGTGTTTTTTTTTTTTTCTTTTCTGCGTCTCACGCCATTACTGCAAACACGAATCTCGATGAAGTACGTCCTAACGCGGAGCTTTGTTAGATTGAGTCTACATCTGCGCATCGGTACTTCGTGATTCCTAAAATGCTGAAGTGGACGTAGTCTTGTCGATGTCCGGCTGCAGCAGCGAAACTTGTCCAGTTCAGCGAAGTATATGCGCGCAATTTTTCACGTATTGTACACAGCTTATAATACGTGAAAATTGAAGAGAGATAGATATTATCGCAAAGCCCACAGTCTTTCCAGCAAAAGTAAAAACTTTGCGGCTCATAAAAAGAGAGCTAAATCTGTATTAGTACTCCTTGTGAGCATTTGTTACACCTTTACATATAAAAGCTACAAAAGGCATCCCAATTTAACAAAATTCATTGCCAACGACATGAAGCAGGTAACACGACAGAAGAGAGGATACGTAACTGACAGTAATACACCTGTTTTGAAATTCGGTGTTTTTGTTTATCGTTATTTCTCGAGCAGGTGATGAGGTAGCTGCTGTGTTAGTCCTCTTGCTTTTCCGGTTCAGTGAGTCTTACGGAAGGCCCCTGCTGGAGACGATCTAAATCTCACGCCAGAACTGGTACTGCAGCTAATGTTTTGAGTGAATTTGCGCACAGCAACCTGCCATACTTGTGATAGTGTCTCTTCCTCTTCTTGTTTTGTTTGTAGTGCACCGCTGCCGGTCATGTATACCTCAGGCACTTTTGCGGCTGTAAATCCCGTGAACAACAACGAAACGAGTCATCCGGCTTAACCATTACGAAGTCGTTGTCGGTAGTGATGCTGCTAATACTACATTAAAACATATTCTGGGGGACTTTAGTTACCGAAACCACGACATGATTGGCGGGCAACACGTAGCGTTGATTTGCAATAAATCCGCAGGCTGCACCTCGTGCCACGTCTGCGACCACTTCCTGTTCCGTACGCGCGTTGCGAACGCTAAACTACGCGACCTGGAGATCCGGAACTGGACGTACTCATGTAAGGGCTTGCAATCGTCCTCACTGTGCTACAGATATACAAGTCCCTGCACAGGTAAGTGGTGGTCCGACTGCACAGAAGTATCAAGTTATACGCCCCCCCTCCTCTTTCTCGCGACCCCTACTCCGCTGAATAAGGTCAATGAAGTCATGGTGTTTTCTCGAGTCCCGCTTATACGTCGATCACTTGCCTCACGCACGGCGGTCAATTCGGTATCGTCTCCGTATACATATATGAATACAATTAATCCGATGATGCCGCTGATTAAATACCAAAAATGTCGCGCGTAATCAGGCGTTTTCTTACAGGCCGCCGTAATTTTTTTCACAATAACGCTTCTTTCGTGTGGCATAAAACAAGAACATTCGAAATTAAAACGCCCTAAATGTCGTTCATCTAACGTGAGAGCATGCCCCATTGCCGTTCCGTGCGCGCATTAATTAAGAAGAGCCGTCTCTACAGCTTCTTCTCTTGTTACAGGAAGCGTACGTCGTAGTCCATAGAACTTCAGGGATAAGGGGTTTAAGTTTACGCATTAAAATATCTTCAAAATGCAAATTCCAATGCACAAAAGATGGTTCCCCGGGGGAGTGACGTAGAACTATGGAACTACGCTGATCGCTGCTTACTTTAATTACCTGGGGGATTGTCGCTGCGATCTTTAGAGCTCAAAGACTCTCGTCTTGTAATCTCCACTCAGCACATCGCTATGGCATCTGGGAGCCTCTTGAACAAGGGCTATTAAAGATCTCAGGCGCAGAGCAGATAGCGCTAATGCCTATGCAAATGACGGCCAACCAGGACAATTTGCATTATTGAACGGGTGTTTCAGCTCTCGCAGAAAGAGTTCGGAGGTCCGTGCTGCAGAAAATTTAAATATTTGTCGACCACTCTTCGGGAATTTTTCGTGTTCCCGACAGTATGCGCTATTACTACGCGAACAGACGCCATTTCTCAATGGTGCGACGCAAACTCGCCTGCCGAGAGCATATTGGTATTTTCATTCGGTGCGCCAATGCGACCTCGAAGTGTTGCATCGCACTTTGGATGGTCATAAATAATACGGCTCAAGTGAGAACTTCAATATACTATCTAAAGCCTCGAACTTTTGCTTTCCTGGCAAGATATCGAACATTATTTTCCGATGTCATAATTTTCAACACCGCCTTGCGGCATGAACGACTCAGGTCTTGAATAACACATTATGTGTGATCGCCAACATTCCTAAGCACCCGAACATGACCTGCAAACGACAGGCTTTTGGGAGCTTCTGTGCTAGTCATAACACTCACTCCTTCCAAATATAACCTCGCAATGTCTACGTGCGAGCTAGTTGGTTCTGCAGTGAAGAGGTTCTGCACTGTCAAGTTGGTTCTGCACCGTCAAGGTGACCAACGAGACTTGTCGAAACGGGGAGGAAAAGAAAAACAGATAAAACGACAAAGACACGTATACGCCAGTATTAAATATTAGTCATTTTTTATCAGTGCGGAGCTAGTGTCAACATATCTCCTTGCTTGAGCACAAACCCTTTATACTAGTCGGCGACTTCAACGTACACATTATGGACCTTAGAACCTAGCTTTGTCGTCGACTCTCACTGTCGGCTGTCAGGGTATATGTAAAACCGTTGCTATAGGCGAAACATATATGTGTGTATGTGAATAAAAAAATATTTACAATAGACGAACATCAATCATAATTGTGAGAGAGCAATATGAAACACCTACCAGCCCAAATCTTTTATACTAGTCGGCGACTTCAACGTAGACATTATGGACCTTAGGACCTAGCTTTGTCATCGACTCTCTATGTCACTTTATGTCACTCAGCTAACATTATATGGGGCAACGCTCGGGTAATGTGTGGCTACTCACCCATACGATACATAGAGCTTCGCCCACTCGTCATGATTCACTGCGTGGAGATGCGTGGATTTTTCGTTAACCTTCTTGGTTCCTATCAAGGAGGTCAAAATTTTTTTACCTCCTTGATTCTTTTACACAAACACGCATAAGCGCACAAAAAGCTCATTTGGGTCCAGGCTCTTCGTTACGAGTCTAGGGATGTCACTTCTAGAGAGTTCGTTCGCAAGAATCCTTGTGCAGATCTCGCTCAGATGGATCCACGTGTGAAGCTATCATTAGCGAAAGTGAACAGCCACCGTAAATTAACTCTAACTGAGAAGCTTTTTTTTTTAATTTGGTCGCAGGTCAGTTCAAAACAAGAAGGTCTCTTTATATTTCACATGGGAGAAGCAGTCTCCACTTGAGAAAAGTATATTATACACATTCACATTTTCCTAGAATGAAAATGTTCATTACTTGCTAGGGCACATGATACTTCTACAGCGTTGCCAACAATCAGCGCTCTACCACCATAAGCATTAAATACCTACACATTAAAATGAATGAAGGAGATCGAACGTATTTTGTCCCATAGAGCACCCACCATGAAGAAGAATAATGAGCTGATGAAGATTATGTATAGATGAAAGGGATGACTAATGATCAAAGGGATCAAAAGTGCCTGCAATAACATACGTGACGGAAGAATAGTAGGACGTCTATTACCCAGGATGAATGACGACTATCACGACCTGCGTGTGTTTTAAGAAATTGAAGCAATTGTGTTTTTTTAAGTTTTATTAAGTTCATTTTTTGAATACGTCTTTATTTCTGCCTAGGTTATAGGTTGAAGCCATGATGCAGGAATTTAGGGAATAAAAATTTGTTTTGACGGGGAGGGGGATCACAGTCTTCATCATTGTCTGTTGGCCCTGTCGTCCTCTCAACAGAACACTTTTTTTAAATTTAAAGACATGAATAACATACAAAAACGATTCACCATATTACAGGATTTCGTCATATATGTTGAATATCTCAGGTGCTGCCGCGGCCGCAAAATTGGAAGCGAGACACAAAAAGAAATCGAAATTCCGTAATGGAGGGCATTTACAACAATTTACGGTGAATAAAATGTCGGAAATTAATATGAATAATTTCTGGTATTCGCTAATCTTGATTTCTTTTACCCAGGAAAAAACTTTTTCTGTCGCGTATTCCTCTCCATACGCGGCTTCGAAGTTGGGCAAACATACACTAGGTCAGAACTGTGTCTCTTGGGCACCTCCTGAATGTTGTACACTTGTTTCTCATAAACTATTTGCACTACTTGAAAAAGAAAAGATGTCACACCACCTCTTGCGCATTTGCCTACGATGATTGCAATGCAATAACCATCTTCCTTTTCTTGTTATTCTCAGTCGACTGTGCTGATTCCACCCCTCCACCCCCCCCAATAAAAAGAGGCCCTCTGCACTTCACTTGATTTGGCAGTGCCTTCGGTATCGGCTCACGTTTGACCAAGCGACGATGTATTCTGTTGGTGTCACATGTCACGCAACGTTGTGACGTCATAATCCGACGTCATCACTTGTTTATTCTTTGCATCCGTCGTGTTGAAGCAGATCGTCACTTTTTTGCATTTCATAAGGCATCTAAGGCTTTCGCCTTGGTAAGCTTCTCGCTTTCGTATGATGTGTGGAGGACGCACGAATTGGGGAATAAAGTTGAAGGAAGAGTATGATACTAGCGTTGGTCTTTCATGGCACGGCCACCTTCTCAAACCAAAGTCACGCGATAGCTAAGTGTAACGGGCAAGGCGAAATCTGAAAAAAAAAAACATTTTATTTTCTTTGCAATTTATGAAGGGTCTCTCTTTTTGCATATTTTTCACATTTTTTTGTGGCTGAAAACCAGTTTTTCCGAAAGCAACTAGTGAGTGAACACGCACCCTAGTACAAGCCGCTCTCATGCGTTCCGTGCTTACGGTCCATTTTTCTAAAAAAAAAAAGAAAGACTTGGCGTACGAAAGCAATATTTGTGTGTAGAGTCAGCTGTGTATATAAACTGTCGGTTAACTTCTAAGGCAGTCCAAAGACGCTGTGCGCCTTTTTATTCACGCTTGTTCTCCGGAGCGCGTCTGTTCGAACGCTTTCAGCTGCTATATAGGATCATTGCAGCTTGTGCCTGTCGTAGCCGTCGATAAGTTGAGATGCCGAGGGTAAAAGAGGTCTTGAGAAAGTGCACATTTCTTGGCAACCAATGCAGTTCATCTGTAAATTCGAATAAACGCCAGCGACGTACTGTTCACTTTTCAGCTGTTTTCTAAGTTTAAAATTGATTATCTCATGTTTTTTTTATTACTTAGGTGCTATTATTTCCTATGTATTACAAGATAACGAGCTCCTTATTTTTTATTGTATTCTGTATAAATACGTACAACTACTGAAGCCGAATCGAAATTATGCACTTTACAGTTCTTGCATTACACATTTTGAAAGATGCAAATTAACACAAAATTTAGGTGCTAGTGGCAAAAAAATTCACCAAAATTCGAACATTCGTGAGATTTCAATAAATGTACTTCAGTAAAAAGAGTGGAAAATTTTGAGGAAAATTATGCATGCATTATGTGGATATCCCTATTAGTCACTGAGAAAATGGTATCTCAAAATGGCCAAAAATGCACGGGACGTATACGGCGTACCCTGTGCCCTTAAGCGCCATTTATTCCAATGTGCCCTTCGAATAGAAAAAAAAAAACGTGGCTGATCCCTCCGTCGTAGAAATCGGTATAACACGAAAGTGAAACGTGTCTTGACAGAAGTAGTGCTTATTGTGTAATGATATATGAGAGCTTGTACAATGTCTATTCGTGTTTAGCAGCTATAGCACCGTGTGACGTGGATGCACCCATGTTGACAGCATGTCTCTATCGCGACGAGTAACACCCCTGATCATGATTAAACCGTTGTGGTAGCTGACGGTGTGAACATATATTTGGACATAGCGAATCGTGAATCCCGCTGAAGGATGATATCCACAATGCATGTTCGAAACGGGCGGCGAAAAAACAAGGGACAAAGGAAAGACTACACACCACAGGTGTGTAGTCTTTCCTTTGTCTCTTGTTTTTGCGCCGCCCGTTTCGAACATGCATAACCAATTCCAACTTGCCCAGGCATCAATTCTTCTGATATCCACAAGCTCATAATCAACACTGGTACCCGGTATGCACTTCTTCAAAGCGTCGTCAATTAAGGAGAGAAACAGCACGGTGTGAGCTTTCTAGTAATGGGTAGCCGACGCCTGTGCTCATGCATACATAACACACACTGTGCTTCAGCAACACGGGAGGTAGAGGTTCGTAGCCTGAGCCGCAAACGCGTGCGTCCCGCTGGCCTCTATCTCGCAGGCGCTGCTCTCGCTCCACCAAGGCACGACATTCGCCCGTCGAAATCGCGTCCTTTCTGCAACGCATATTGCAGCAGTTTTGTTAGTCGGTGCTCTCGCAATTGAAGCAGTCGGAGGCGGAGAAATCCCGTTGGTGCATGTGGAAGCTGCACTACTCCGATGAGCCGACGCACACCAACACGAAGCCAACGGCAAAGAACGTAACTGCGTCAAGGGTGCCTCGGCGACGCCAGCGCGGCCAGTCTACCTCTCTGGTATCGAGACGCTTCAACCATGACCTTCGATATCGCGTGCAATCTCGGAGTAAGCGCTAGTAAGTGTCGATCGTGAAGCATTACCTCTTTTCACCTCTCACAGACGGCGACACTGCCCCGCTCCGCCCGCCGCGAAAGAGAATGTGTGAAAGATATAAGGCGCGTTCGCGCCGTGCCGAGCATCTCCCGAGTTGGCTTAGTCGGTAGGGCGTCGGGCGCTTGCCGTCGCGGCCGCGACGTCATAGGTTCGATTCCCAGCGGGATATCTTTTTCTTGGTTTTTTCTTTCTCACCCGTTGGCGTCCATTTTATCAACGTCATATCCGTGACGGATGTACTTGGTAGACCCCGGCATAAAACACTTTCGTGTTAAAAAGACTTGGAGGGCGCTTGAGCTTCGCCTTCAAGACTAGAACTCCATAGCGTAATCGGGCCCCGTGCGCATCGCCTTCCCAATTTCTAGCCTGCCTTCGGTTCTCGGTGCATGCCTCAACCGTGCCGCAAGGAAACGAATGACTGCACGCGTAACATTGGCCGTTCCAAACTATCCTAGAATTCCTACTGCAAGTACAGTTGTTAAGTGCCCACTACGCCATAATTCTGCCTTTACGAATCAGCGAAGGGCCCACTACGCGTCCGTAAGGCAACACGCGAACTTACTCTGCTGCTCACTTTGTTGGTGCTTTTGCAGCTGATGATGAATAAATATGTTGGAGCGCTTTGTAATGGGTGGGCCTTTAAAACACCCACTCATTGCGCAAATCACATGTTTGGACGCCTGGCGCGATTCTGCACTTCTGCCACGCAATAATACATGTGTTAAAGAGACTCGTTCTACTACATGGCATTCATGTAGTGCTGTTTTTTCGAAGCAGTTTCAAGCAATAGCGAGTCTCTGTCGTAGAACACCCACTTGCCACGCAGACGGCCTGGGATAGATTCCCACTCGAACCGAAGTTTTTTATTATGTTTTTTATTTGGATTTTTCTCCATGTTTTGGTTACTGACTAGATAATTTTTTCTCTCAGGACGCCGACACCGGAATTTCTGCGAAACGAGCTCTTTAACGATACCGCGCTACAATATGCCAACGCTACAAATGTTTTGGCCACCAGTCCGCACTGTGACGACTTCCAGAGGTAACGCCTGTGCTACCCGTTTTCAACATGAGGCACTGTGACCCCAATACGAAGGCTCGTTAAAGAAAGTGCGCTTGGGAGGGCTATGTCAACGAGCTGCCTGACGAAGATAACGCGCTGGAGACGGAGGTCGGTGCCCGCAATATGTTTGCGCGAGCGCCAATGAATCATGAAATGGCTAGCGGCCGTCATTTCTCGGGTCGCTGGCGCATGTTAGGAGGAAAAATAAAAGGGCTGATAACACGAGTGACGAGACGAGACGAGACCCCTCCCATTTGCGAGAGGGGCTTGACCCGGAGCCGTCGTGAACTGTCTGGCAGCACGGGGCTCTAATGGTTTGCCCCACAGGCATTGTAGTCTTCGGCAAACCGAAGCCACAACATTTTGTTGATGACTCCTCTACACAACACGCCGGCAGACCAACAGCTTTTCGCCTAAAAAGCAGGAACCAAACGTGTTGGGGAATGAAAGTTCAGAAACTTATAAGAAAGTCTGAGCTTTTGTTTTGTATTGATCCAATGTTCGAAACCGACATGAAAGTGTACGGATATAATGGTACAAGTGAAGGACACTCAAAAGCTGTATGAATTTTTCAAGAAGCAAATAATCTACGATGGTGTCTTGCTTGGCAAGCGGGCTTTCCGTGAAAGCGTTCCTTGCGCCACTTCCATCGCAGCGTCGGCCCAATTCCTGACGTCTGCGACTCGGCGAAAATTTTTGAATCCCAGCAGTGTATAATTGCTTTGAACTTGTTTGGCTGTCTTGGCGTAGAGATATGCTCGCAACGATTGAGGAATAGAACCTTCCACCTGCTCTCAAGTGAGGTTTGCCAAAGCTACCTATGTGGGGTGTACGTTCAGGCGGCATTTATGCGTTAATATTCAGGATACACCACTGACTATTTAGAACTGAAGCTAATTGCATGCTACGATTGTGCCGCGCAGCTGATACTTTCGTAATCCTTAAGAAATGCGCGCCGCACCGGAGTACATTTGCGCAGGACTACACGTGCAGAAGCTCTACCCCGTATAACTTTTCTCTTCATCGCTGAAAAAAGTTGTTCACACGTGCAGTGCTGCCAATTTATCACAGCTTGCAGACGCGGCATCTGCATATGACACCTCTTGATGAAAAAAAAATACATTCATGCCTGGCAAACGTTCGTCACATGCAAAATAAACCACATCAGTAAACAATATAACGCGTGTGTTATCGCCGTCTTTCGCACATCCTTGTTTCTCCACAACAACACTGCTTATCTTTAATGGATTGAGCACGTACTCCTTACTTATACAATGAAAACAACATAACCATATCATTTTTCGTTTTTCACAGACGTTGATTTATTCCATATTTCCAGTTTCTCACGCACAGATGAGCGCCGCAGATGCACGGCTCACACAGAACCCGAGTTTTGTGTGCTTGACGAAACTCCCACAGTTTAGGTCTCACTAAAGCAATAGTTGATAGAGGTATTCTTTTTTCTGTGTTCTTTTTTGATGCATTTGTCAGAAACTTTGCTTGAGCCTCTAACGCAAACGTTTAGTAGAATGTGCACGGACGAAGTGATAAGTGAGCTAGTTTTCAGGAACCGCTGCTTGTCGTTTAGTCCTGGTTATCTTATTAACCAAGTGCGTTTCCGGCCCGTTCAGAAACTGCTTGTTCGTGCTAATGCGCATAAGCATCTGTGCTTTATGTTAAAACCTTAGTGATGTGATGCGCCAGATATGCCATAGAGAATTATTGGCTGGGTCAAACTTGTTTCTCTGAAGCATGTGCGAAGTGAACCACTACGCGCGATATCAAGGAATTAATCAAAGGCACGAACGGTCAGACCCTTGTCGTCCTGGTACTTGCTTTGTCCGATTTTTTACTACGTAAGATCAAACCCATTTGATTAATCGAACAATTTGATACATCAAATCAAGTGACCATTTGTAGCAGCGAGCATATAATTACAGAAAACCATCCTCAATGGTAAGCAGGCTCCCGTACGAACGGCACGCTTTCAAGATTGCCCACGTTTTAAATGTTTCTTTATAAAGTGTAACAACTGCAACCACGCCTTAGCAAAATTAGTATAATATATTTATAAATATACATGCCGTACAAAGCCATTTAGGTTCTTTTAAGCAACAATGTGAAATCACAAAGGTTCACAGCGCCACTAAATGACCTCGTTGCCTTCCTCAATATAACTATACAAAATACTTTCATTTTTACGCCTCTTCCACGAAAACTCCTCGGAATTTCTGTCGAATATGTCCACCGATATACAAGAACGGTGCAGTGTGCGCGCGTCTATTCCTGCTTTACAAATCCATCATTCATTATATGTCAAGTGTGCGGTGAAAATTTATGGTGACGGTGATTATGTGTGCTACTTAATGGCGTAAGGGCCAGTTGTGGCCAAAGAGTGCCAAGACATGCTATATTCTTTATGCTATGATTCGGTCAACGATAATGGTGAAATGTAAGGTGGCTGTAAAGGACTGTAAGTTGATAATTAAGCTTATTAGCAACAGTTCCTTCAATTGCAGTATATAGAGACATCGTCTCTTACTATGCACAACAGTGTGTGTGCAGGAGCGACCGAATTACCCCGTATCTCGCGCACCCCGTATGCTGAGTGAATTACGCAAGAAACATCATGGTTTCGCTGTTCTATGTCGCGTACAAGTTCGCATGAAAAACCCAGTGACCCTAATTATCGCCACGAAGTCCAGAACAAATGCGATAAACGTGCCAGCGAATCCCGGCTGCCCTCAATGCACCAGGGCTCGTTGTGGTGGTGGAGTTCCCTCGGCTCAAACACGAGTGGCGGCCGACTCTCTCTAACGCCGACTTTAAACAGTTTTAACATAGTCACGTTTAGAAAAGCAAAATTTAATCTAAATGAAAGGTGGTTCCGGCGGAGTAATTTTACAACTGCGAAGCACACTTTCTCCTGTCTTCTCTCCCGGAGCCGCGTGATGGAAAATGTACCGCGATCGTCGTTACGAAGTCCTGCATGGGCAGTCTCCGCCGCCTGCGCGTTGCTCGACAAACGCCGAGCGCTCCCGCAACAAGATGGCTTATGGAGATGACCACGCAACGCGGTATCGCAATGAGCCTTCGACCTCCCCCCCCCCCTCGCCCCCCCGATTTCGCCGCTGTGTTCCCGGGCGACCCCGCAACGAGCAACCATATAGGTCCTGCTGCGCTATACAAATTACCCAGGGACCCCTGCTGCGCCCAACTGAACCCGCCATTACTCACATCAGCTGAGCGTGGAAAAAGGGGAGCTAACGGAACTGACGGATTGGCCCCCTTTTAATAAAGACCCCCCCCCCCCCCCCCCCGCACACGAGGATTGTTAGACCATGAACGTCGATAGGGAGGAGATAGAAAATGCCGTATTACTAGGACGCATGCACTCGCTAGTGTCATATGTGAGGAGGAAGCGTCCTGAAGATACGAAACAAATTTTTTTACTTACTTCTTGGAAATAAAAACACGAGGTGCAAAAATTAGGAGAATCTTGCACTGACAAGAAGCTCGCAGGATCGAATCTCGGTCGCGGCGGCCACATTTCGATGGAAGCTGAATACTAGAGGCCTCTTTACCTATATACTTATGCGCACGTTAAAAAAACCCAGGTAATCGAAATTTCGGGGGCCCTCCAATATGGCTGTCTCATAATCATACCATGGTTTTGGGACATAAAACCACAACAATTATTGTAGAGTCTTGCGTCTGCGAAACAAATGATGTTACCAATTCACTGAAGTATACATTGCCCAAGCAGCCCAGTAATGCGATGGGGGACGAAATTAAGTGCACTGTGCATGTGTGCCGCAGTTTGCGGTCTCAAGAACACTTGGGACAGGCGGCGACCAAGTTGTGCGAGAGTTAATTGAATCCTTTTAGGAAGAAGAAGCTCTACGAGCCAGCGTTTCGTCGTTCGCCTTTTCTAGCAATGAGTAGAAGCTTTTTGATATGGCTAGGTGAACAAGATTACTCTTTCCTAATCGCTGTTAGTGCATTCGTTGCACATGCGCCTTCGGCATATCAGAACTTGCCTAGTAAATTAGGGGAAAGTTGGCATTGGTACTTTCCTTTGTGCCCCTGCTATGCGTTTTTCATGCCGGTTTTAATAATGAGTGCGATGAAGTACGTCCGTGTATACCCTCATTGTCGCCTAATTTCCTTAGTTTACACGCTGGTCGGCTAAAATATGGAGCACCACGAACTCTAAAGAGCTGACATTGCATCGACATCGTACAGTTATGCATTTCTCAAAGCGAACGGGAAATGTTTGCGCCATGTCTTTTCCTCTTTTCTGGTCCTCCGGAAGGCTTCCAAAGTGAGAAGTACAACGTGTTTTTATTGCGAACTTGTAACGGTGCACTTGCCTAACTTCTAGAACTTCGCTTGAAAACTGCGACTAAGATTGATTCAGCGGCACACGTGTAAATACCGCGAAACTCTAAAAGCAAGTTATAGATGCCTATGTAAAGTGAGTATAGCAGTGTTCCTTTCTCCTATAAAGCAACAGAGGCCCTTAAAATTTGCACGGATTCGAGACGCGATCTTCTGTGTGAACTGAGATCTCTAAGCGTTGCGAAATATCCCCATTTATCCTCTGGCGTATCCTTAGAACTACACTCGCAATAACGCGATGGTACTGCATCGCAACAGCTTTTGCCCAATAGTTGATAGACGCGGCATTGTTGATGTCCAGCCTGTAAGGGACTCGTTGGAATGCTTTCGAAACAAAGCCCCCGCCATTCTTCGTGAACCGCGTCTCGCCCTAAAGTAAGTAAACGTCCAGACGTCGGGCTTTTATTTTTTTTTTCACAATACGATGTGCTATGCGTTTACATGCCGATCGATGGACATCCGTCTGGTGAATTGAGGCAAGCGGCCTTTAAAGAGCGTTAACTACCTTTACCCGAATGCTGTGCGTTACACACGCCACACGGTTGTGCAACGTGCGGCGTTCTCGTTAGCTGAGAGAATAACCAGATGAGCTGTGTCGTATTTCCTAGGACATCGTCTTAATGTGACGGGCCACCGTTCAAGAGCGGAGCGTCAAACTTTGGGACATCTCTTCAGAGAGCCAGCACGATGCAGGCGCCAGGATCCAGCGGGATAGACATGCCACTTTACCAGTCGTCTCATGACAGCTACAGCGACGACGTACACACGCGGAAAGGAAAAAGAAAAAGGAAGGGGGTCGCAACGCGGCGCTGGTTGTCAAGCGAACTTTATTAGAGAAAAACACCCATATGTGGCCGAACATCTATGACCAACCAGCGGACCCTTCGCATGAATAGATATACTATCGAAAGACATATTCTAAGTTACGAATATTGCGCAATGAGCCCCATTAGAGGTTGATACACATGTCATGGCTCATGAACAAACCGAACAATCAAATATCTTAGGCACGAGGCACGCAGTGGTTTTGCCCCTGTAACTTCGATATATTGTAACGAAATGAATGACTGGCTAACGCATACCGATCCTGTCTTTTTTATATTCGGTAAGCCTTCATTAATTCATTGTAGCCCTTCACGACGCCTGAACGGCACCGTAGTGATACCAAAACACAGGACAATACCCACACTCACGGCAATGCAGGAAGAAATGTGAATACCCAAAACATTCAGATAACTTTAGTACACCTTTAGCTTGTAGTGTTCAAGCGTGCACCAAGACTTCAGTGACGTATTTCCGTCACGGAAATGTCGTCGAAAAAATGCACACGATCACATGGCGAAGAAAAACTTGAAATAAAAGTTCCATCAACCGGAGTAGAACCTAAGCCCTCTCTGTCTGCGACAAGAGATGCCGGGCACGCTATCCACTGCGCCGCGTTCACACGCTCTAGAGGCTTTACAAACGCGTTTTTTGTATCTCACACTTTCCTCTCGCAGTGCTCTTGGTCGGCGGGGTAGTTTCGCCGTCTGGGACCGGTAAAGTGAAGTAATTCATCATGACCATGGCCTCCACGATTGGCTCCTGCAACGCGTCGTTGCTCCGCGTACGTCTGTCCCATTCGGCGTGTTTCCAATATGTGAAGTGCGATTTTGCTAACGCCTTAACACACCGCGAGGTGGCGACCTTAGTCAAAGCCTCGGCCTCGCTCATGGCATCCATCCATATTAAAGATAGCTCTGCGACGTGCGCCGGCCTCGCCGCTTTAACACCGCGTACGCCAATTACGCTCGCCCCGGCAAAAATCGTGGCCGGGCTAGAGCGTAGCCACGATGTGCGTTGGGTTTCCCTCTAGTCCGGCATGGTGTTATATAACTCGTGAACATGCCGCGGGATGGCGACCTTAGCCCAAGTTCTGCCTCCAATCAGCGACGCCTTTCTGACTGCCACACCGCTTTCTCTGATTACGCTCTCACTGTTAACTACTACAGCTACCACAAAAGATAGGTTTAATCATTGATCATGAACGTTAGTCATGGTCATGGAGATGTGCCACCTATCCTCAACGTGAGTGCATCCACGTTAAACGGTGCTGCCAAACACCAATAGACAGTGTGCAAGCTCCCTTATATCAATGTGAAGCAAACATTCAATTAAATATGTAAAGAAAAGTTTTACTGTAGTACAATACTAAATCCTATGACGGAGGGATCAACCATGTCTTTTTTTAGTAGGACAGCACCCATTACGCCATTATTCTTGCAAGGGTTGACACTTGGGCAAGTTGGTGTGTATTCATTTCAAAATGTTAACAGCGCATAGAACGATTAGGAAGGGACGAGACAACATAGGTAAAGAGCGCTGTCGGTAAGCCTTCATTATTTCATTGTAACCCATCACGATGCCTGAACGGCGCCGTAGTGATACCAAAATAGCTCTTTACCTCTGTTGTCTCGTCCCTTCCTAATCGTTCTATGCGCTGTTACCATTTTGAAATGAAGACATTATTCTTCTTTCTACGAATAAGCGAGGTACCCGCTTCACATGTGTAAGGTATTATGTGCCCTTTGTTTATACTGCATGTGGCTGATGACGATGAAGAACTATGGCTGAGAACTTCGCAGTGGGTGGGAATCATTAGACCACACCCTCATTGCGCAATTAGGGTTGTCTGACGACTGGTTATTTTACGATTCTGCCACGCTATATTACACATGGTAACGAGATTCTTTGCCCGACATGACGCTTGTATAGGGTCTTTTTACAAATGATTTTCAAGCAGCAGCGTGGCTCTGTGGTAGACTACTCGAGTGCCACGCAGAGAAGCCGGGTTGAAATCCAATCGATTCTGGGTACTTTTTTTCTTGTTTTATTTTTTCTTGTCTATCGGTTACGCCACCAACGGCGACCGCAGCGCCGACGCCGCTCAACGCAGTAACGGGCGCCTGATAGTGGCGCTTTACATGGATGCGCTTTCATTATTAAGTATGCCACGTTGACCACAACATGTGTCTAATGCAGACTTTGAAGGAAAGAAATTTCAAGGGCTCGTTTTTCTTTGTTATACACAATATTAATAAGCACTAACAGACAATAATGCCAAGGAAAGTATAGGGGATGTTTTTACTAGTAAATGTAAGGTAAATGTGAATAAAGAAAAGAGCTTGCCGCGGGCAGGGACCGAACCTGCGACCTTCGAATAACGCGTCCGATGCTCTACCAACTGAGCTACCGCGGCGGCCATCCCCCCGTCCACTTTATAGGGTATATATGTACATTTAAACGTGGGAGCGTCAGTCAGCGCCGCCAGTAGCCACACTCGCCGAGTGTTCCACACTCGCGGCCCGCCAGTAGCCATGACGCCAGTAGCGACACCCGCCAGTAGCCATGACGGCGGGTGTTCCACACTCGCCGTCATGGCTACTGCCTCGCTGACTGACGCTCCCACGTTTAAATGTACACATATACCCTATAAAGTGGACGGGGGGATGGCCGCCGCGGTAGCTCAGTTGGTAGAGCATCGGACGCGTTATTCGAAGGTCGCAGGTTCGGTCCCTGCCCGCGGCAAGCTAACTTTTCGTCCACTTTTCTTTCTTCACATTTACCTTACATTTACTAGTAAAAACATCCCCTATACTTCCCTTGGCATTATTGTCTGTTAGTTCTCATTAATAATGCAGACTTTGTGATTTACATGATCAGAAAAGCAGTACGACACGCAGGCACGAAAGGCGTGCCGAATGAACAGAACAGACACAGAATGAAGGTGTGAAGTGTTTGTGTGGCTTTATGTAGCTTAACAATCATCCAGTCACAGTGGAACAGAAAGTGCACCGCTCTCCCATAGTAATGTGTACATGTAGTCGGTTACGACCTAAGAATAAATACAAGCTCCACTCCTCGAAGTGCGGTGCGCCTGTCATTCATCTCTGCAAGAAAATAGTGCTAGGTAATGGTAAGTAATTGTTCAGTGCTAATGTAAATACTACGCATATTATTGATACTTAAAACATTACGTGTCCACGAGCAGTGATGTCACAACCTTTGCTGAAGTTTGCCAGGAATATCAAGATTTCCGGCCACAAACCAGCGAGACGAACATGTGCCTGTATGGGAAAATCACCTGCCGGAAATACGCCAAAGGTGCTTGGTGTCACGAAAATGAGCAAATGCAATCGAATAGGGGACCTATGCAAATTTTCTGTGGGTCGGACAGCGACCGCTATGGGCGGAGCTCAGATTTATTGTTAGGCTATAACCGACTGTAGTACTATAGATCATTGCCGTAAACGAACGAACAAATAAGCAAAGAAACAGAAACAAATGCATCTACGTGGTCTGCATTATTATTATTATTATTATTATTATTATTATTATTATTATTATTATTATTATTATTATTATTATTATTATTATTATTATTATTATTATTTGATTTGATTTGTTTTGGATACATACAAAACAAGAAGACATAGAGGAACTAGCATGTCCGCAGCCTTCCAATACACTCGTCACCAAACTGCGTCATACATTTGGTGCTGCTGTTTTGCAGAGTTGCCAGCTACTTGAGCGTAATAACGACGTTGTTGAGCGTTTGTTTTTTGGCACTTGCTGACAAGACCATTGCTTCATTGTTTTTAAACAGCGAAGCTGTGCTAATCCACCCTGTGCCGTCGTCGTCGACGTCGTCGTAGTAGTAGTAGTAGTAGTAGTAGTAGTAGTAGTAGTAGTAGTAGTAGTAGTAGTAGTAGTAGTAGTAGTAGTAGTAGTAGTATGGTAGTAGTAGCAGTAGAAGTAGTAGTAGTAGTAGTAGTAGTAGTAGTAGTAGTAGTAGCGGTAATTGAAGTTGTAGTAGGAGTCACGCAACTGACGTGAACAGATGTTGGATTGAATAATGAAACAAACAAAAAACTATGATGATGGTGGTGGTGATGACGTTCCTTACGTTGCTGTGCAGCAGTGCGTTTTGGACGATTGCGCGTGTTGAATGGGCCAAGGCTGCTACAGTAGCTCAGCTGCGCTGTAGCGCTCCGGTAGCTCTGGAACGCCGCCGTAGCGTTCTGTAACGCTACCGTAGCGCTACCGTGGAACCCTACCGTAGCTCCGTAGCGTTCCCTTAGCGATGGAACGCTACAGTAGCATTACAGCGCGCGCGTGATTGAGGATATCGTCGCGCGGTATCCACATGGATAAACCTACAAAAAAAAAAGAAAGAACGAAGAAAACCTTAGCGAAAATTTTGCCAAAAATTAGGAGCAAAATGCAATGTCTGACGAAAGGGGCGACAGCTCTGCTGTCCGACGGTTTCACTGCGTGGAACCGGCCAGAATGTTTCTTCATCCGAAAATATATGGGTGGTGCGGCTCCAGAGTTCATTATCACAGTAAGTAGCAGAAAGTGTCGGGCACCGCTTCTTATATTTCTCAGACTATTTAAGCAAGGCTGTCAAAAAGAAACAGGTACGCCAAACTAGCTTTTACATTCCCACTTCATGAGCTTTTTCAATTTCCTGGCGGTCTAGGTGTTTGAACCACCATCACTGTCGTAAAAGTGATGCTTGTTACGACTTTGCTCAAGCGCACAGAAATAAAGGAGCCGGAATAGCAAAATCATACTCTCCAAATACTGTCGATGCAAATTTATGTCGTCATCAGTAGTCCCCGAAAAGCGTTCGGTAATATTGATAAAACTTAAAGAAGACATATTGATCGAAAATGTGCATCGACCAACACTGAACATTTTTTTTCTCGTTTTATTTGTATAAATCAAAATGTAAACTTTTGTGACTTGCAGCCTAGATAATTGCCTGCAAGAAATTTGCAACGGCACGCAGTTTTTGTTATACGCGGTAGGTAATGATTGCAGCCATGTATCTATGTTTTAGTATCTTTATCCATCTTTTAACCTCACGTGATATAATTTTTTTAGTTTAGCATAACGCAATATTTAGTGAGAACCTTCTTTCGAGTTATATGTTTACTGCGTTGTGCATATGCAGCATGTAGAAAGTTTTAACCACGACTAACGAAAAAAAAAGGAATAAAGATGACAGCGCTTGTTTACATTCTACGTTTGAGTAGCTGACCAAGAAAGGTAGAACAACAGCTGCCAATAAACAATGCTGCACGTGATTCCCGCGCGTTCTTTTCTGTTATATTGTACCGCCTTGATACTGTCCTGCCGAAATGCTTGGGCAGTAGCAGCTAACCAGAAGCACTACCATGAAATCCACACAATCAATGCAGTTATGCTTGCCATTAGATCTCCAAAATTTCGTCTTACGATTTATGTCCCCAAGGGAACCTGGCAGCATTTTGCGTAGGCGGGACTAGTTAAACAACGGGAATTTCTGGCGGAAGAAAAATTACTCTGCAAAAGGCAGATTGTCCTCGTGACAAGGAAAAAAAAAAGAAGAGAAAGATAGCCTTAACTTGTTCATCGGCCTCGTTTTGGCGCTCGGAGAGAAACAAACAAGGGGAGAGGACAACAACAGTAAAGAAAGAAAAGAAAAAGCAATCGAAGCAATCTGAAGAGAAACTTCATTTATCGTTCGTTGCACGTACCACGCTGCTAGCGTGGGCACGATGACAAAAAAGAAAAAAAGAAAAGCTTGCCAGAGGGTGCAGTATCGCTCGCGCTAGGTAACGTGCTCGGGGGATGTTGGGAGACGTCGGTAAGGCCGAGAAAAGAAGGTATGGGGCGCGGTGAGCGTTGTTGTTGCAAAGGGGAAGGTGGGATGCAGAACGCTCTGGTGGGCAATCTTTTTCCAGGACTGAATTGCTCGCGACTTTCCCCTTCTGCCCAAAACGGGGTGGACGTCGCTGCGGCTGCCTCGACAGCCGACTAGTCGGGCTGCCTCGGAAGCCAGCGCTTACGCTGCGAAAGCGCACAAGTCCTGGACCGAGTACGGACTCTCTCCCTTCTTCTCACAGCCAATGGCGAGGCATTTGTACACTCTGGGAATCTTGGCGACCGAGAGGAGCCAGGAGCGTCCTCGTTTAGGCCGCGCATTTTCTCGCCGCTTTCCGGGTTCTTCTTCCACCTCCTACGTCCGCAATCTTCCCGCACTCTTGCGATGACCCACATACTCTGTCCTGCACGCACGAAAACGTACTGTACGCGCACACAACACACCTCTTCTTCTACTACTCGCCACACAAGCGAACCAACGAACACGAACGCGCACACAGATACGTGTATGCATCGGGCTGCTAAAACGGCCCTCCTTCTACATAGGGCACCGTTGGTTTCCGTTCGGGCCTCCGATAGGGCGCCGAACGAGAAAGAAAGGAAGAAAAATGAGCGCAAGTGGAAGTCCGAGCGCGTTCCCTCGAATGCCTTCTTTCTCATTTTTTTTTCTTCTGAGATTCTTCGCGTCTTGTTTCTCTCTACCCTCGCTCCATTGAGCGCCCCCTTTTCTCCGAGCTCCCTAAACATGCAGTAAGGAGGCAACTGCGAGAAGCGTCATCGGCGAGCGTGACTGCTTGCTGCTGCTGATGTTGCTGCTGCTGCATCAGAGCAGTACGGAGGTTGATATAGCCACCCTATAGTACAGAGTCGCCGTTCCGATTTCGTCGTTTCCGGCTCCCCCTAGAATAAGAGGTCCGGAAACGCGCGTGAAGCAAAAGAGCTGCGTCGTCTGGCGCGTATTGTTCCACTTTTCCCGTTCGTCCTTTGATATTTTTCTCCTCGCTCAGTTTGTGGCGTGTTACAGACGGAATGACGTCTACATTGCGCGTTGGCGACGGCGGCGGCGGACGCGTAAAGGGAGCGAAGCAATTTGTCTTTCCGGTTTTGGGACTGCACGCGCTCCCGTGCTTGTAGCGAAGTGGCATAGCTGTTTCCCGCGGGGCAACAAATATTAGTAGCAAAAGAAAGGACACGTACGCGCGAGACTTCGTCGATTTGCGTAGGCTCTTTTCGACCGTTCGCTTCTCCATGGCTCCTGGTTTTGCCTGCAGCATTTTCAGGAACCCGCAGCGTACAGTCGACCGCTTGTTATGGTCATTGGAGGTTGAGGTATATGTTGAATAACTAACACAGTCAGCATTATTTCTCTTCATCGCGAAGAGCAGTTTCATTTGAAGCCTTGCTAAGGTGAAAATTTAAATAATAATAATATGGGGTTACCCTTAATGACCACCGGTTATCCGGTTAATGACCCTTAATGACCCTTAATGACCACCGGTTAATGACCACCGGTGAGGGGGAGACAAAAAATTAGGTGGGTAGATGAGATTAAGAAGTTTGCAGGTATAACGTGGCAGCAGAAAGCACAGGACCGAGTTGATTGGCGGAACATGGGAGAGGCCTTTGCCCTGCAGTGGGTGTAGATAGGCTGATGATGATGATGATGATGAATATGGGGTTTAACGTCCCAAAAACGCGATATGATTATGAGGGACGCCGTAGTGGAGGGCTCCCGAAATTTCGACCACCTGGGGTTCTTTAACGTGCTCCTATATCTAGGTACACGGGCCTCAAACGTTTTCGCTTCTCTCCAAAATGCCAGGTGAAAAGTTCGCCCAATAGAAGGTCAACAATCAACAATCAGCAACAATAAAAAATTGCTACAGTGTTCTTATTGCGCGTTGGATAAATTGTCGTTCCTGTTTATTTCTGGCCCAATTTTTTACCTAATTTTCCGTAACAGAAAGCGGCCATTGTGCTACTTGCTTCATCTTATATGAAAAAAACTCGGCTGCGAGTTTCTGCGTTTGCCCTTGTGTCTGGTTCTATGTGGCCGCTAGCTTGCGTAGTTTATACCTTTTGTGAAGATTCGCCAGCTCTTCCAACGAGTCCTTCAAGCTCGGCGATGCAGGTAGAGTAACTATGGGTTAGCTTGAAGTGCAATAGCAACATTGGACTAGCGCAACCGTAAGAAAATGACAACGCGTGCCAGGCTTAAACATCCGTATGCAGTAAGTAACAGAACCAATAGTTACCGCTTGACACCAGCACGCAGCAACGATGGCCTAGAGACCTACTAATTTGCAGACCTTCACCAGTTTATGCAAAGAAGAACTTAAAAAAACACATTAATTCATACTGATGTTAGATTGAGTGACACGCTTACCCGAGCAGAACCTTGGGCCACGTGACACTTCTATATCAAAGTTGTGGACCATGACGTGTTGCGTAGGACGATGCAAATGGCGCTGATGCCAATGATATGGAGTTGCATGAAAATACTCGGCAAATATGGGCATTACAACGCACTTTGTCCATTCCTTTACTGCTCAGGTAGGTGTGCGCTTTAATGTCTGAAATACCGGCAAGCCCCATTGAAGTTGACAACATTACGAGTCTGACGATGCATACACCGCGCCTGGTAATCGGCGATCGAAGAGACAGTTCAGCGGAGCTTCATCTATGAGTGAGCCTGACTTCAGCAAGCAGCTCGTACACCAAACATACACCATACTTCAGAGTTGTGACTGCAGACATCCTCAACATCACCGACAGCTTAACAGCCGATACATTCGACACATAGCGAATTATAGCAAAAGAGAGAAACAACATAGCGAGCTATAGATCAACAAACCAGCTATTGCAATCTCGTTAACCTCTCTACCTTTCCTCTTCCTCTGCTCCCTATATTGGAATTTTCCGTATGCCATTTCAACGTATCCCATTTTGCATGGTCCATAAATGTATGAAAAACGACGAAAATCTTCATGTAAATGCTGGACGTTACCGTAAACATGTGGAATTATTGGAACGACATTCGCGACCTTTCAGCAGGGATCCCTCTTGATTTTATGCGTACGCCACAAAAGCGGCAATGTTAAAACCATTTTCACGGTCGTTTCGAAATGCCCCGCGCCATCGAGCGCTATATGCCATTCAGATTTGGAACCTGCAAATCCCCTTTCGCACTCCCATTTAGCTTCGGAAATCCTTTTTGAGCGGCTGCAAAACTACTTCCAAACATGCAGCTACGTATCAACCCGCCCAACAGAAAGTTTTATTGCTTCCGAACTTGCTAGATTATCACGGAGCCATGCATTCTTAAAACACCGATTGCCATCTCCCCGCCCCCTTTTCCAAAAAGAAAAAAAAAGAAAATCGTCATGTTTCGGCCGGTATGCGCAGACGAGCCATTTATACAATCTAACTATAACCTGCTCGTTTCGTTGCTAGATGCATAGTTTTCTAAGCATTCTTCTAAGCTTCTTCTAAGCATTTGGATCGCTTCTCATTTCTGCAGCTGCCGCGAAACACGCAGCACTCGCGACTGCGTAAACGTACGCTTTTATACAACGGGATCATGGGCCCGGACATTTTCGACCAAGATAGGTAAACATTCGTCTCGCAAATTGTTTTCGTAGTACTGGGCTCGCTTTCGCGAACGTATGTTCAACGCGGACTGAATAATTTTCTGTGAGTATAGAAATGCGGTCCGGGCGTAACGATTCTGCTAGAGGGGCTTCATGCAAGTTTTGTATGCACAGGCTTCCTGTGTATAGGAAATACGAGAGCTACAAGCCGAGCTGCAAACGTACCGGGAAACAGTTCTGTGTGATATCTACAGGAAGCCAACTTGGTTAAGAGGAAGTGGTAGCTCGAAGACGTCTACCTAAATACACGGGAACACAGAAACCGTCTTGCTGACAAACCGCTGCGTCTAGGTTAACGTGGTTTGTTGCATTTGTGGCGAAAAAATTTAACCTGGTGATTTTCGTGGTATTGACATTTGCAAGTTTTCGCCGTCTACTTCCTGAGATGAAGTTGTTGAAGAATATAAAAAACAGAAAAATAAAATGCTGAGTTTGCTGATATCTAACTTCGTGATAAAAATAAAAGGAAACGAAGCCTTACAGGTCCATGGAGCCAGTGACAATGCAAGAAAAAAGCGGTATCTTTAATACGAGATCCGTATGTTTTTTTTTTTTACTTTCAGATTAAGAATCCGAAAGTAAAAAGTAATATTAAAATAGCAGTTCACTATTCACAAAGATGGAAACAAAGTGGATGGTCACATGCGTCTGTGCTTACAGTTCTTTTTTTTTAAAATAATGTTAACTCGCTTTGAAAGCGAAATTCAGAACACAAGTTGCGTTGCATGGTATACTTTGAGGCTAGAAACCGAGCATGCCTCGATTTGTCATGGCCGTGCAGAAATAGTTGCGGCGGTTCCCTCGTTATCTTGGTTGCAAACCTTATGTATTTAAACTGTATGTTTGCTTATTACACATAAGTATATCCATAGCACGGCTAACTCGTTGAACTGAATGGTTTTTAAACGCAGTTGTTGAAATGAATTCTCGCCTTAGAGAAGGAGTTCTGTGTCGTATTCTTTTATTAGGACGAAGGCATTAGGCGTGTCGTTGTGCCCTGACATTCAGCAAAACACGGCAGGCGAATGAAGTGGTTCAAAAACCCGCGTGACCTTTTAGGTGTAAGCGGCCTGTAGAGAGAAAACGAGCGGCGCGCGCAGGCAGACTGCCTGCGCCATCACTGCGCCATTAGCAACTCCACCAATGTCGACTGTTGTGACGTCATCACGTCATATGACCTCATCACGTGAGGTCATTCAGAACAGGAGGAGGGAACCTAATGTCTTATCGTAGGATATGTGCGCAAAGGTCAGATGAACACGGGAAAAACGAAGTAGACAGAAGGAGCGTAAATAATCAACTGGTTTTTTTCGTTCTTGAAACAGCTTACATAAGCTTCTTCAAACGTCACAGGGAAAGGGGTTAAGGAGAGAATGCAAACATTTATGCCCACCTCATGTCAAGCAAAGCCTGCGCAGGAAATTGCCTTCTGTCGTATATAGGTTAACGGAAGTGTCGCTTACGCAATCATCACCCTTTTTTTTTTAATGATCAAAGCTTCCAAAAGTTTCCGCCCCACTCTGTTCCTCCTCTTTCCTAAAGCATTTATCTTTTTGAGCAAAGGCTCGCATCCTAAGCATGTGTAGCAATGAGCGGGCAAGTGCGCTCCTTCTCTATTTACAACTGACAAGGCATGCTCCTTGGCGAGCTCACTCACTCAGCGCCCCGTTTGTTCGACGTAGGACCTTCCACACATGAAGGAAGACGTGGTGGCACCACCGAGTGCCCACTGAAAAATAAGCCCGTTGTTGGGCCGCATATGCACAAGATCGGCCATAACATGAAGAAAAGTGGCAAATCGGCATCGCGTCCTTGTGGTTTTTCTGCACCCAGAAGTCTTGCTGGATAATGCTCTGGGATTGGAGGATAGGAGTCCCTACGCAATAGTTGAGGAATCGAGCATGCTGAAAGCTTTGTGAAATGTACCACGTAAGTGATGTATGAAATACCGCTAAAATGTCTAATGTCTGAAATGCCGCTAAAATGAGCCGCAGCTTATGTAAGCTGCGGCTCACTATGTCTTGCTGGAAGAAGTCTAGTTCCCGATTTTTTAATTTAATGCATTACCATTTGTGCAGCAGGTTTTAGCCCTTCATTGTTACAGAGAGTGTAAATTGCTGCCGACAACGTCGTTTGGTGCACTCGACTACATCAAAACACTCGGCTGATATATCCCTTTTAAATGGTGCTCTGTCAATTGTGGCAATTCAGGCGTCCGCACTAGTTTCTCGACGCCGTTTCCCCTTGAAGAATTCTCGCATCACTCTCTTCCCTACCGGACGGGTGGCAACTGGACATAAATTTTCGTCACTTCGCTTCTACCCCGCCCCTCAAAGGTTTAACACGGTGTTCCATTGGCGTAATTTTGGCCAAATTCGGGCCTTGCTCGCGCTCGCCCGAGAAGCGGGTGCGCGAAATGGGGGTTCAGGAGACCACTTCGGGACCTCGGAGGGTGCGTATGCGTTTTGGCCTCTCCAGCCGGCGGCGATCCTTTCTTCTTTCTTCGTCGCCGGCAGGTGGTTACGCCGTCTCGTCGTAACGACTTCGAGAGCGCGCTCCCTTCCGCGCTCTCGATGTCTCGAGGCAGCGCCTCGCGATTGTGCAACGTATACGTTTCTCTCAACCATTCCTATGTGTGTTCTGTTTCTTCAGCTATGGTGTGCGAGGTAGCGGGAGCGCTGGCCGTATGGTATGTTGGTCCTCCAAACATGGTTCTTTGTTTGTTGGTTTTATAGGTGCGAGATGTGTTGCCACTAACTGACATAATACAATTTTGCAACTTGTATTAGCTAAATGGTATCCTGCATAATTATGTTACGTAGGATTGGTTGCATCGAATTATTGATCTCATTGTACTAAAATCCGGATATTAAATGGCTGATTGGAGCCTGTCGTCTAGGGTCTCCCACGCTGTGCGCGAGGGGTCGCCGTCCCTTCGCGGTGATGGGCCGAGTTCACGTGCGCATCAATGGGTTGAGTGCACGGCGCGAGACAAACGAGGACGCTGCACCCTGCATGCAGCTCGCATTGCTCGAACCCGTGGTGGTGTTCGGCGCGTACGGGTAAGAGAAGCGAGCCCGTGCGCGCCGGAGGTCGGTAAGGGCCGATTAACTACAGCAGCAAAAGAAAGCAAACGGCAACCCGAGCATACCACCACACATTATACTTTCAAGATTTGTCCAAACCACCCACATCGTTCTCCGTTCCGCTGAGGCACATCAAGTGTGTGCACGGCAGTAGCAGCCGGCGATGACCGCACTAATGTCCAGGGAAACCACAATGCCAAAATGTTTGTTCTCTTTGCAGGCTCCAGCAGGACACGCCAACTTGCAACGTGCGCCAGGTGATACGGAAAAGCGACCAGTTTCCCAACAAGTCGGAGAGCGACGAAACCCATCGCAACTGATGCGAAATGCGTCATCACGGCGGAAGGCGGAACGGTTTGAATTGACATTTTGGCGTCAGTCTTTCACTACCGAATGATGAGAACAAAATAGAGAGAGAGAAAGCAAGAGAAAACGTCCACAGATGAAATGTCATCTTGCTCCCACTGTCTGCGAGTGTGACAAAAAAATTTCTCCCCGCAGCCCAGCCGCAAATAGAAAGACGGCAATTCTTGCGGTCTTCGAGCCACCGTTTTGCTATGATCGCTGGCGGTCGAAACTCTTTCCAACCCGAATCGCCCCTATTTTTATCTTCTGTTGTGACTCATTCCATTTCTACACGCCCACCGTAATAGTCGAGGTAGAGAAGGGAGCTTTTAAGTGTGAAACGTGTAAGGACAATCTAATGAACGTTTCTTTTTTTCTTTTTTGCTAGCGGCAACAGATGGAGGCTGGTAAAAAGGGAAAGGGGGAGGGGGGTTCTGCACACCGAAGATGACCGATTGAACGCCGTGCCTGTTGTCTGTAGGGCGCACCGTCATCTTCCGTCTTGAGTCGCCGCCCCTTGATTCGAGATGTCGCCGCCCAACAACAGCGCAATCGCACGAATCACCACGAATGGCAGCGGCGGTATCGCCACCAAATCACCGCCAGCTGTTGCTCGTTTCTTCCTGACGATGCACCATACATACTGCACAGGAGATGACAGGAGATTGAGGACGCCACCGCCTCCTGTACGAACTAGCGGCACGGCATGAACGTGTGTAGTGCCACGACAAAAAGAGGAGAGGGTGGCCTGCAGTTATCGATGCTGATGCATTTTTCAAGCGTCGTACGGAGACAGGCGGTACACGCCTGTGGTCCGGTTCATCGCAGGAAACGCTTCAGGTCGATCATCCGATGTCTTCGATCAAGCGGGTAAGATGGAAAGGCCATCACAGATGTTGCGCCGATCGTCGCTTTCGTAGATGTCGCTTGCGGCTTCTTGTGAAAAAGGAGCAGTGTGATGCCTTGAACAGGCGCCAGTTTTAAAACTGTGTGCAATATTTTACCATTGGAAACAATACTGCGGCAGCTGTTTCAGTATAACTCCTTGGCATTGAATGTAGTGGTGATGAAAATGAAGTATTATCTTGAGACGTTGATATATGAAAAGCGTCGTTACGCGGTAGACCGTCAGAAATTCGCTGCTTTCGAGTATTTTTGAAAAGAAAATAAAACACAATATACTACTAACCTACCGCTCGAGACTGGTGGATCAACTAAGAGCGTTGAGGAGATATGCTATGGACCACACAATAAGCGGCTGAATGATAAATATGACGCAAGCGTTGAACACGGTACTGCTGTTAAGAGAGCCAGCAGACATGTGTGACTGATATTCCAGTGACATAATGGAAAGCTGGACTGCTGTAGGCCATTTAATGCATAAAGAATATAACCGGTGGTCTTTTCGAGAAACAAAAAGGGTGCCAAATAGAATGAAAATTCTGTCGAAAGTGGCAGGTGGTTAGGTTTTTCAAGGAAAATTTCGGATATACGATAAGTGTGCGTGGCGGAAGGTAGGGACAGTTGCACAACTATAGGAGACATGCCGTTCTATGGCGATAGCTGATTAGGATTATATTGATCTGCTTCACAAAACACTGCGATATACAGCTTACGCATTGATTTTCCTTTCTTTTTCTTTTGAAGGTGGGGGGATGTCTTTTAGACTATCGGATTCGAAGCTGCGGCAAGGGCCCAATAATAAATATTCAAAGAGAACCACCATCTTTGGCACGATGTCATGACTGCCTGGACATTCCTTAAAGTTTTTCTCCCGTGTTTCAGGCGACTAGCTAACTTTATTCTGCATCTAGTGGTTACATTTTATTTGATATAAACTCTAAAGAGTTGTTAACGCAACACTACTACTTTCCTCTCACATGAAATGCGCAAGTTAACGCACCGACGGAAAGTAAAGCTGAATTTTATTTTGCACTGCTATATTAACGGCAAAGAGAGAAACACAGCTACAGGATGTATATACAATATTTATTTGTTCATGAAAAAAAAACAAAACATGGTTGATCCCTCCGTCATAGGAATCGGAATAACACGAAAGTAAATCGTGCCCTTACAGAACCAACTGAATGCTTACTGTACCTTGATATAGGAGAGTTTGCACAATGTATGTTGATGTCTGGCAGCTATAGCACCGTTTAACGTGTATGCACGCACTTTGATGATTGGTGGTACATCTCCATCCCGACGACTAACGTCCATGTTAAATGATTAAATAAACCCTTTTGAGCTGTAGTAGTTAACGGTGAAAACGTAATCAGAGAACGAGGTGTGATAGCCAGAAGAGCGTCGCACATTGGACGCAGAACTTGGTCGCCATCCCGCGGCGAACACCACGGCCGGACTAGAGGGAAACGCAAGGCGCGTCGTGCCGCCCCGGTAGCTCAGCCGCGATTTTTCTCGGGGCGAGCGCGTGAGCGGGGAACGCGGTGTTACAGCCAGGTGAGGCAGGCGGGCGTCGCAGGGCTATTTTTGGTTCAGCTTAGCGTGATGCTATGAGCGAGGCCGACGCTTTTACGACGCTCGGGTGAAGGTCGCCACTTCGCACTGTGTTAAGGCATTCAGAAAACTGAACTTCTATTGAAAACGCGGCAAATGGGACGGACGTGTAACGTTTTGCAGGTGCTAATTGCGGAGACCACAGTAGGGAAGAATTACTTCACTTTACCGCTCTCAGAAGGCAACAGCGCCCCGCCGACCGGGAGAGTGGTACGTATAAAATGCGCGTTTGTAACGCCTTTAGACCGTGTGGCTGTGGCGCAGTGGATAGCGTGCCCGGCATCTGTTGTCGCGGACCGAGCGGGCGTGGGTTCGATGCCCACTGACGGAACTTTTTTTCTTTGCCATCTGATCGCGTAAATTTTTTCGGTGTCATTTCTGTGACGGAAATACGTCACTGAAGACTTGGTGGACGCCGACATAAAACACTTTCGTGTTAAAAAAAGGTTGAATGACAAAAAATTCGGCAGATCCCACGTACCGTGAGAACGATGTTACGCGAAGCATGCGCGGCAATTTGACTATGGCGTAATTTTTCACATTGTGCGAAACGTTACCGAATGACGCTAGAGAAATGTGGAAGCGGTATACGAACACTCATATGTTGAAGAGTTGCATATGTATTATATAACCAGTTGTTTACAGTTGCATAACGATGCCAACAGCAACATGGGTGTTACCAACACCGGACGCGGTAAGCTGATATATAGTGCTTATATTCTTCAATACTGAATAGAGCGAATCCGAACAGGACAAAGAAGGAACGCAGATGCGCAGGACAGGCGCTACTCGCAATTAAGCTTTATTCAGGAAAGTTTCTCTAAGTATATACACAGCCGAGTGGCACGCGCCGGCGCACTGCACGTACGTTTCTGTCGCAGTTGCAGTTGTTACAGTTCTTATGCTTATACGTGTCCGTTATGACGGAGAACGCACGCACGCACGAACCCATGTGCATGTGTGGAAGGGGTTCTTGACAGTTCTTGAACGAGGTCATCATCACCGTGATCAGTGAGCCCCAGCAGCTGGACGGACTTGTTATTCGAATCCGTTCGCGATCGCAGCTACGAGGGGTCTAAGTGCGGTGGAGTGCGAGGTATAGTACAGCTGGTGAAAGTCCAGGATGCCTCTTACGATGAAATGACCTAAGATGCCTCCTGTCCTGAACGTGGCAGCGCGATCTTTTGATGCCCTGTCCACATCCAAGCCGTCTTTGACGCAGTATAAGGACCAGGCGCTCTTGGGTCTTGATAAATCAATGTTGAAGTTACCGGTAATGATGAGAGGCCTGGTTCTCTCGGCAGATTTATTGTAGGAAGCATTAATCCCGGTTTTTGCGTAATCCACGTGGTCCACGTTGCGGACCACGTGGGTGAGTGGATGATAGTTGAGCGTCTTCCAGGGCTGTTGTGTCGTCAGCTTCCTCACTCTCCTTGCGTCCGCCGCGGTGGTGTAGCGGTTACGGTGCTCGGCTGCTGACCCAGTGGTCGCGGGTTCGATCCCGGCCGCGGCGGTCGAATTTCGATTGAGGCGGAATGCTCGATGCCCGTGCACTGTGTGATCTCGGTACACGTTGAAGAACACCAGAAGGTCAAAATTTCCGGAGCCCTTCGCTACGGCGTCTCTCATAATCATATGCTGCGTTTGGGACATAAAACCCCAACAGTTATTATTATTTTCACTTTCCTTGCGTGTCAATGTGTGTGTGTTTGCGGTTACTGTGTTAGTTGAGACTGTATCACCTGTGGCACATACCCGCAAAACATTAACTCTCGTATGCGGGTATGTGCCACACGTGACTGAGAGAAAGGGTTTGATGACGTACGCGACAGGTATTTTGCGTTATTCATGTCTTGACCAGTGAATCGTGTCCGTCATAAACTGATCCCCTGCTATGCCAATTTTGGTACATTACAAGTTATGGAGACGACCTGGAGAGCGCCCAGACGTAGGCGGCTAGATAGATAGATAGATAGATAGATAGATACGTAGATAGAAACGGCCAAAGTGCCTGAGGTTCGCTAAGAAATGCTTCGCATTTAAAAAACATGTTTACACATCAAGCATGCATATTGAACCTCGGTTGATTTCTTGAATTGCGATAACGGCCCAGTCGCGTTGTGAACGCTGTCATGGAGACAATGCCCATGATTGGACGTAGCTTTTACTACCGAACGCCTGTAGTTTGTCCACACTTTGGCGTTACAAGTGAAACGCTTTACGATCTTTACGACAAGTACGCACTATGATGTTTTACAGTTTTTAAGTTACAACCTTCACAACGGCGGGACCTGCATTTATCGCGCTGCGCGTGAGCATAAACGCTATACAATCGCAAGAACAGCTTTTTCCTGGCGTGTATATGTTGTACCGGATAGCATATTTAATTGAAAATTACCACCACGTTAAGACATCGACGAGTCAATGCTTAACTACTATGGTTGCTTTGAGACTCATAATGATATCATGGTCATTGTCATCATATTGTCGATTCGGCAAGAAAAGCCACAAATTTCAATTGGGTCATTCCAAGTGAAACGTCCCAGCCCAAAATTCGACCACCATCGATGCTATTGAAAAAAATTGAGCTAGAAGGTATTTATGTGAGAGTGATTTTAGTAGAGTATTTTCGTTCAGAAAAATTATCTGGTCACGTGACGGCCTTTTGAAAATTCCGGCGAGATGGAAAAGTTGGGTGGGAATATATTACGCGTGCTCATCCTTGAAACTGGGTACAATGGCACATTGTGTTTTAAACCATTCTATTGTCATTTTTCTTGCACGTGACGTCACGAGAAAAACCATATAATTATTTTCCGGCTTAAATAGGCTTAGCAAAGAAGCAAGAAAACGTGCAAATTCAGACAATTTTCGTAAAACCGGCGGCAATGTTTCAGCCGCAAAAATTTTATAGCTGTTTTACCAGTCAACGTAGTATCTGCTAAAAATATTTTTAACCTTTGTAAGCTAGCGTTTATTGAGATAAATGCTTGCAAAGTTGACAAAAAATGACTTTTTGGGGAGATTCACTCGTAAATTAAGCATTGAGGCCCTCTAGATAAAAATATGTGAGAGGGTTCTTTATACGGTCCAACGTCTTCTCTTGTGATGTGGAAATTTTTATTCCTGTAAATTTTGTTTAAAGCGAAAAAATAATTTTTGATGTCCACAACCAATGTCACTGGTAGGCGCTGGCAAACAGAATCGCTTTCCGTGATTTTAGGTAAATTATTGCGATTGATACTTGGTTAGTTCTGTAGCTCATATTATTTAAGACGTTGTTAGCTTATTTGCACTGATTTTGAGCATTGTCAGCCTTGTTTTAGGTATGTATATATTGACCATGAGGCATCAGACAGTAGATGGACGACATGCCGGGCCCCTAAAGGGCTACATGCTTAAAATAGAAATAACGTTTTGAACTTTTGCTACCACGAGGAGGACCACAACCTATAAGAAGAGTGGAACTTCCTTGTCACTTCCCATGTCAAAAGCGCATGCGACGATGTTGGCGGCCCACTGAAACATCCGGCAGCAAGAGCAAGTCTACGAAGGCCATATGGTGGTCAGATTCCGCCACCACATGCTTTCTTTGGCTGGACCAAAAGTAATGTAAAGAGTGTTACAGTGATTTGGTTGCCACATTGCAAAATTCAAGAAAGTAGAACCCAGCTCGCTCAGAGATTCGCCATGGTGATCTCTGTCAAAGGGACCCGACAACTTTACCATTTCGAACCGCCTACTCCTTCAACACTGTCCGCCGCGGTGGTGTAACAGTTACGGTATTCGGCTGATGACCCGAAGGTCGCGGGTTTGATCCCGGCCTCGGCGTTCGCTTTTCGATAGAGGCAAAATGCTAGAGGCCGTGTACTGTGGGATTTCAGTGCATGTTAAAGAACACCAGATGGTAGAAATTTCCGGAGCCCTCCACTATGGCGTGCCTCATAATCATGTCTTGGTTTTGGCACTTAAAACCCCAGATACTGTTATTACTTTTTCAGAACAACGTGTTGGGATTACATCATTCTCCAACACTCATGAACTTCAAGTGAGAAAGCCCGTATGAATGACAAGGTGGCCTACTTTGGCATTAACGATTAAGGTGTAGAAAATGCGACCAGAGGACGGCACATCGGAAAACAATTGGCCTGAACAACAAGAAATTTACATTTTCAAGCCATAATTTCCTTTTGCAAGTGTTGGTAAACCATGAAACGCTGTTCTCATGCTAGTGTGAAACACCCGAGAGCAAGAAATCATGTGATTCACACATCTGTGTGGCATAAAATGAAGCAGAGTCAGCCAATAAATACCACTGACAAACGCTGATGCCCATGCTGTGCTCGTCTGCCTGACTTCCCCCTAGTGCCAAGAAAGCCAGTTATGAAGGCACGAAAGTAAGCTGATTCCGATATGCGTATACACTGATGCGAAATCACGCTGCCATAGTTTGCTTGAAACACTAACGGAGCCCTCATGCAAGCCCAAAAAATCGCTGAGAAAAAGCACGCGTTCTGCAGAAAAGACAGACATTGGTAGTGCATTCCAGTGACATTGGTTGTGGACGTCAAAAATTATTTTTTCGCTTTAAACAAAATTTACAGGAATAAAAATTTCCACATCACAAGAGAAGACGTTGGACCGTATAAAGAACCCTTTCATATATTTTTATCACGAGGGCCTCAATGCTTAATTTACGAGTGAATCTCCCCAAAAAGTCATTTTTTTGTCAACTTTGCAAGCATTTATCTCAATAAACGCTAGCTTACAAAGGTTAAAAATATTTTTAGCAGATACTTCGTTGACTGGTAAAACAGCTATAAAATTTGTGCGGTTGAAACATTGCCGCCGGTTTTACGAAAATTGTCTGAATTCGCACGTTTTCTTGCTTCTTTGCTAAGCCTATTTAAGCCGGAAAATAATTATATGGTTTTTCTCGTGACGTCACGTGCAAGAAAAATGACAATAGAATGGTTTAAAACACAATGTGCCATTGTACCCAGTTTCAAGGGTGAGCACGCGTAATATATTCCCACCCAACTTTTCCATCTCGCCGCAATTTTCAAAAGGCCGTCACGTGACCAGATAATTTTTCTGAACGAAAATACTCTACTAAAATCACTCTCACATAGTTACCTTCTAGCTCAATTTTTTTCAATAGAATCGCTGGTGGTCGAATTTTGGGCTGGGACGTTTCACTTGGAATGACCCAATTTTTATGGAACACACCATTGTGCGGCGTCTATTAACAGGTCAGTCAATACTGGATAATCTAGATTTCGCATGATAGGCGAACGCAAATAATTAGGAAAATAACCATAATTAGTGAATAATCAACTAATGAAAACCAAGTCCCACCTGATTATTTTCATTGATCCCTACAATATTTGTTTCCAGGTGTCGACTGCCTCACCTGAAAGACAGAAAGAAAAAAGAGATAACAAGAGCAAATGGCCACGCTGCGAGAGAAGCCACGAATTAAAGACCGACCGACATTCAGCGTTGACGTGACGCGTGAGATCGCGCACGTCCCGTCGAAGACGGGTTTTATCTTTATCCGCGACGCCGCCCACTCTGGGGCAAAAAGGTGTCTTTGTGATCTCGAAAAAGAGGGTGTAAAGACCACTTACGTGCGCAGCAGCTACGCCTCTCTTCATTTACTTGTTGCTGTCGATCACTCTTTACTATTTCAGTTTTTTTCTTTCTTCATGCCACAGCTTTCGAGAAGAGGATGCCGAAAGAGCGGCAAGTCACGCCATGGAAGCACACGATGGAGTATTATGCAAGGGAAACAAAGAAATACTAAAATAAAGTGGGCGGGGCCGAGGGTGGGCATCGCGCATCACGGAGCCTGTTCGCAGCCGACCGTGCGTGCTTTGCTGCACGCCCGAGCGAAGCGGCCGTGCGCGTAGCCTGCGGCGACGGGGAACAAGGCGTTCAGCGAGACACAAAACAATAAGAAAAAGAAGAAGGCATCTCGTATATGGATCAATTTGATTTTGCTTGCTCGCTGAACGCAGTTGCCGAGGCATCATGCACGCATATATGCGGACCGCGTGTATAGTGTCGGTAATTTGGGCAGGGAAAAAATTGCCGTTAAATAATGATTTACGCGCTCCTCTGAAGCCATTAGCGGCGTGCTCTGGAGCGTTATTACGTCATCGTCCCTATATGTACAGACTAAGCGGAGAGAATTACACCGGCTCTGCGGTCATATGGATTAAAGGGAGAAAGTGAAGGAGTCGAAAACAGGCGAGGGCGTTAACCCGTGTTATGGTCCGGTCGAGTAACCTTTGCTCGGGGGTTGAGTGCTTTTCGTTATTTGCTAAGTGTTAATAGGCGCATATTTTCAAGCAAAGCCTGTTATGAGTTACAGATTTAGGGGGTGTCGGCAGCGTTGTACGCGAAATACTCGACGCGGGCGAGTGTACAGAAATGCAGCCTTCGAAGATGCGCTGGTTACAGGCGTATTTATAGTCGTCATTTTCCAGTAACTGACGCTCTCTCGATCGTGGGCTTCTCGGCGATCGGTCGTTTCGGATATGGCAGTCTGATATTTTATCGAGGTCACTAGTCATTTCACGTTGCCACATTTCATTGTTGCCTTGATGACAATGACACATGACAGTCGTTGTTTCCTGTAGCAACAGAAGTGTTGCGCCGCTATAGATAAGGTCCTGGATGAAGGTGCGATTCTCGGCATAAGGGAGGCAAAAAGATAGGATTGAGTGTTGTATATAGCGACGGAAAGAAAGAAAGAAAGAAAGAAATGAAGGAAGGAAGGTGGTATAGGCAAGGCACGCATTGGGCAAGCTTCGCTTGCCCCCATTCCCCCATTTTCCCGATAGGGGAGGGCTCCTGAATTTATATATATATATATATATATATATATATATATATATATATATATATATATATATATATATATATATATATATATATATATATATATATATATATATAAAGCTCCCAACAAGATGTCCTCGATTTGGCCCCGCTTGCATGCTAGAATTTCGGGGTTGCGCAAAGCATCTACTTTCTGCCCGGACAGGAAGAAGAATAGATATGTTCATTGTAAATTTTGTGCTTTTTATACGTTGCTATTATCATGCGGGAGGGTGTATATAGGAAAATCCGGGTGGTGCGTGTTAATGTTAGACTAAACGAACCCCTATCATCGTTAACGGCTTCCGGGGGTTTACATTTGCCCGCTCACTGTAGAGAGTGTGGCTGCCAGCCCACGGCGCAGGAAACCACGTCTTTGTTTGGCCATCGGGACAAGTGCACTAGGGTGGTGATGGAAGCATTTTACATTGAAAAGGAAGGGGAAGGGTGCGTGAGCAAACCGTCGGTTTCCCTTGGTGAGAAAGAAGTGAGATACCTGGATTCAATGCTGCCGCGTTAATAGCGTTTATTTTTTGTGGAATGCTATGCAAGTTTTTATATAGATAGGTTGTTCTTCTTTTTATCGGATGTTCTTACAAATGTATAGATTCGTCGTGAGTTGTTAGTTGTGTAGATCTGGTTTGCTCTGCGGCGCAGACAATATGGAGGGTCGTGTGACCGAGTCAGCTGCTGTATATATGTGTGCGTATGTTTTCCAATAAAGTTCAGTTGCGAGTTCAGCGCCTGTGTCGCGTTTTCTTCCTTAGTCCTCGTCCATTTGTAGCGCTGTTTTTTTCCTTCACAATGGTGAATCACCAACTAGCCCAAGTTTCACTTCTAGTAAAGGTAGTATACATATAGAGCAGCACGTCGTGTCCGTCAGCGTACATCCAAACGAACACTCAACATCACTTCTGCGGCTGTTGGCTACAAACACCATTAAAGCTCTGCTTTGTTCAGGTGCCTCTCAGATATCAGTGCTGCCGCAGCACACTTCTTGGGTCCTCTAACGTCCGCAAATTCCAAGTCTCGCTATACGATGGTAGCCGCCATTCTACACAACTTTCGTGCTTTCAGCATTTCTCGACGTCTGACGCAACAGAGAAGAGAGATTCGCCATGGATTAGTAAGACTTTCTTTCCTTTGAGGGGGACAATATTCGAATCCAGATAAAAGCATTTTCGCAGGTAAAACTCCGTCGTTAAGAGGTGCGAACTTTGCGAGAAGACAATTATATTTCCTCTCCCGATCATATCTTTGATGGCAGCCGCGCATGTGCCATTATAGGGGTTGGAATTGGAAAATTGCAAGAGTTTGGAAGAACGCTATGATCCCTCCATTTTGAGCAATAACGTGTTGCGAATGATGATAGGAACTGCTTGCTGCTATCCCGTGTAGAAGTGCGCATTCTGCTAATCTTGTGCCATGCAGTCAGAAAATATGGCACGCAGCCATTCATGTCTAAAGTTTTATAACGACAAGTTCTTAGGCGGTGCTACCACGCGTCTAAATATATCGGCCCTTGACAGAACGTCGCTGGCCATTTCTTTCTGAAGTCCTCTACTTTGTGCCACTAAGTTGGATGAGGAATACAACAATATGAAAAAAGAAAAATACGGGATTACGAATTCAGGTTGCAATAATCAAGAGCGAAGTGTAAAAAACGAAAAGAAAGATCAGTACGCTATGGTGTCGTTAGGTTGAGCTGTCTCTGGCCTTCACAACGTTGCAACCGACGCCACCAACTTCCGTCATTGGACGTCAAATAACAAATCAAGCAAGTGAAATTGGGCCTGTCGCACTTCATTAAGCTTAAATACTGACATAGGCGTCCAAGCTGAAAGTTGAGTATAAATATTTCCTTATGCTATTGATGCCACTTCAGTTACTTAAATTGTGCACCACATAGCAAGCTACGACGTAGAAAGAATACACGTTTCTTGGTCGAATGAGTTTTTATAGCTGCTTGCTGTTCATAGTGAATGGCATTAAGGAAAATGAACTTGGTTTTGTCCGTGTGGCATTCCCCGAGTGGCAATATATAAAATTTAAGGCATCAGCAAAATAATGACCCTTTCGGCGCTACAAGGAGTGTCCATTGACGTCATCACGGCGTCCACGTTGTGGAACAGGCAGCACTGCGAGTAGTAACGCTTCATTTAGGTCGACCTGTCTTCAGTAGCACAATGGAAGGCGTAAATAAATAGAACAATACTATATGCGTTCGTGACGTAACATGAATACTCTCAATAAGCGGAGGCGGCTAGCGCGAAAAGAAATACCCATGATATGGAAAGCTAGAATTTACAGAATTTTACAGCTTCATATGAGAAAAGAGAATTTTAAGCTAACGCAAAGAAGGTTTTCTTTAAAATGTATCTTAAACTGCGCAGTGTTTTACCGGTGTTTTCTCTTCAAAATGAGCATCACGGAGATTACTTCCCTAAGAAGATCGCTCGAAATGTTCTAAGCTGCGCAAGGAAAAACATTCCGTGAAACGAACACATCGCTGAGGGAGGTATTAAGAGGCTGTCAGAAACGCATCTTCATTATGTCAACGATTCTGTCCACTTCGTAGCTTTTTCCTTAAGATTTTAGACGAGAAGCCCCCGACACGACACGTAGGAAAAATGACAAGGTGCTCATCATGACGAAGATAAAAAAACATAAAAAATGATTTTAAAGCAAGATTTGGCTTATTGAATATCACACGAAATGAAACGGCTATTAATTTGGAGCAGCTGATATTGAAAAGCATGCAGCGTAAGGAAATGACGCAGAAGGTGAAAGTACGCTAAGCTGCTCGAGGTGATGTAGTTTTACTTTCGCGCTCTTATTTTTTCAATTATAACTTATTGAGCAAGACATATATGATTAAATACACTTCTAGTCGCACGTTAAGTAGTGGCTTGTTGTGTTCTCATCTCTTTTCTTGTTGCCATTCGATGCGAACCATTTGTTCGCTGCAACTTATGCACGCGACCTGGTATAATGAGCGCAGAAAGCAGTCTGTATTGCATCGAACTGGATCCACGATGCGCGTCTGTGGTCGCATTTAGCCGAAATTTGGGTTGCAGAAGTAGGGGTAATTGCTTTTCGTAAAACTCGTCCAAATGTATGTGTGCTTCTTTTTAACGTTATCGTACGGTGGTCAGGGTGTGGTATCATTTTCTTTCCGTACAATTTTAGCAGTGAGGCTGTTTAAGCCGGCCGTAGTCTGTCCAACGCGAACGAAAAACCTCGGGAGGGCATGCGACACAAGAATTGGGCAAGCCCCACTGCCGAGTACAGCAGGTGCGAGCGTTAAACGAAAACGAATGCGTAAAAGAAATAGACAGAGAGAAAGATAAAAATAGAGTGAGAGCAAGAATGAGAGAAAAAAAAAAGAGAGATAGGAAGATTGTGATAGAAAAATGGAGAGAAATAAATGGAATCAAGACATAAAAAGATCGAAATACAGAGAAAGACATAGACAGGAAAAGAAAGAGATAGAAACAAAGAGGAAGCGATAAATATGGAAAGTGAGAATGAAATAGATAGAGAGAGAAAGAAAAAAATTGAAAGAAATAGATACGAAAAAAAGATACAAGAAACAGAGAGGAAGAGAAAGAAATAAAAAAAAAGAGAAACGAGGAAGGCCGCGCCCAGCTGCGCTCTTCCTTGAGGCTTTGCACCACTAATGCGAAGTTGTCGTATTTTTTTTCATTTTGTTACACACATTCTTTGTAGTTGTTTAATATTTGTTTCTGGAATAAGCAGCGTCCTAAATGCTATAATCCTTCATCATTCACAGCTTTTAAATTAAAATGAGTGGGTTAGCTACGCGTCAATATATAAATACAGGCCTGACCTAGACGCTGCGGTGTGCTTTGGCATTTTCATGAGGTATATATATATATATATATATATATATAATATAGATATTATGAGTCGACGTCAGGCACGATGGAACGAGTGTTATATTCACAGAAAAGGCGCGCGAACCAAAAACCGAACACCAGCCAGCCAACACGATGATGATGATCACGATGAGTTGTATGCGCAAGTGAAGATGATGAACGGCACAGTCAGTATATATATATATATATATATATATATATATATATATATATATATATATATATATATATATATATATATATATATATATATATATATATATATATATATAGTTCATCTCCTCTGTGCAAGCCGTCGGCTACCCGTAGCTTACTCTATGCATGCATAAGGCCTAAAACGTACTGCACAAAATCAGCACCGCACAATATATGATATCCTTCTGGTAGTATAAACACTAGTTTGTCTGGTAGACTTTAGGTTGTTGCACCGTACCAAGTTTTCGCAATAGCATATGGACGTTTCCGTGCTCTGGATACGTTCGCGGCAGCTGGAGATATTATAGTACCCGTTAATGAACGTAATTTATATTTTTCATCATGCAGTTACGTACTTCACTTTCTACGAGCGTTTGAGGAAAGCCTTATTTGAAGCGATGTCGTTCATGTTAGTTGTGTGCATTAGGGCCAGTGCGCTAAAGCGAGACTCGGCTTCACGGACGCTTAGCAACTCGCTTCGTCTCTACAGAGTTAACGGACGGGGTAATCAGGCAGGAATTTGAATCTTAAGGTGCGAAGAGCTCCTCGAGTGGTAACGAGGGAACGGTGTTCGTTCCTAATAGGGGCCGTCTTACAAAGCGGCCTTTAATTGGGGCAAATGGTGGGTAATCAGCGTAATGCGAGCGCCTCGTTTAATGACACGTCTCTGCCGTGCGCAGACAGTCACCGATGTCGACATGCGCATTTGTCCAAAGAAGGCGCTTGGCCAACAGCTGCTTTTCAAAGGTGTTAAGAACAAGTTGTCGAATTAACATTGACATGTACAGAAATTGAAACTTGCGATATTTACGCCTGCTTGCTGTATGAAAGCTGACCCGCTCGGCATCAAAAGCGTTCGCTGTATACAAGACGTGAGATTTAAAGTGGCGCGTATTTTTTGAATCCGAAGCATTTCTTAGCGAACTTCTGCGACTTTGACCCTATCTATCTATCTATCTATCTATCTATCTATCTATCTATCTATCTATCTATCTATCTATCTATCTATCTATCTATCTATCTATCTATCTATCTATCTATCTATCTATCTATCTATCTATCTATCTATCTATCTATCTATCTATCTATCTATCTATCTATCTATCTATCTATCTATCTATCTATCTATCTATCTATCTATCTATCTATCTATCTATCTATCTATCTATCTAGCCGCCTACGACCTTTGTGCTGTCCTGGCCGTTTCGTTTATAGGATTTACACCAAAATATGTGTGGCGAAACATGACTTTATGACGAACATAAATGACAGGCCCTAACATGAAAATCATAATATCCATGTCATGAACGACATCATTTACATACCACTGTTTTGGTGCTCTTGCGGCCGTTTCGTTAGTTTGCTATATACCAAAATTGGTATGGCGTAACCAGAGTGTATGACGAAAATAAGTGACAAGTCCTAACGTGCAAATCATGACACACATGTCATGTACAGCATGATTTACATGCCACGCTCAAGGTGTGCTCGCGGCCGTTTCGCTAGCTGGATATACACCAAAATTGGTATAGCTCGACGTGACTTTGTGACGAACACAAATAACAGGTGTAACGTGAAAATCATGACACGCATGTCACGCACAGCATGACTTACTTGCCACGCTCATGGTGCTCTCGCGGCCGTTTCGTTATCTTGATATATACCAAAATTGGTATCGCGTGACGTGACTGTTTCGAACACAAATAACAGCAGTTAACATCAAAATCATAACACGTATGTCATGTACAGCATGACTTACGTGCTACGGCTGGCGGCCGTTTTGCTAGCTCGATATAGAACAAAATTGGTATTGCAGGACGTCTGTGTGGGGAACATAAATAACAGGTGGTAACACGAAAATCATGACATGCATGTCATGTAGGTATGATTTAGACGCCACGCTCATGGAGCACTCGCGGCCATTTTGTTACCTCGATATATACCTAATTTGATATAGCATGACAGGAGTGCCGAACATAAATAGCAGGTCACGCGTCCTATATATGTAGCAGAATATATGTTTCATTAGCATTGCATATACCAGATTGTACATGCATGCATGTATGACAATCTCGCAATATATGGCGAACTAGATGTCACGACATGAATGACTCCATTCGCCTCAATGACAAACAAGACGATGTATGCAGCTCTTCGCTGGCTGCTTCGCATTGCATCGATTCCCACACTGCGCGGGATCTGCCAATTTTTTTTTCGTTGTTTACGACAAATACAAAGGACGAAGTGACGAGCGCTAACATAAAAGTAAAATTGATAAAAATAGCTGTTTTTGAAAAAAAAAAAGCTATCTTTCGCTTGTATCCCAGGTAAAATTGATAAAAAGTAAACTTTATAAGAAGAGTTATTTTGTAAAATGATTAGGTTTAGCTTATATTTGGGCAATTGCAGCGTATTTGTGGTGCTTAATGATGATGGATCTCGTAATGGTATAAAACGTTTTCTATTAAGGCCTATTGAATTTTCTACTTGCAAGTGGCCTGGTACTGCTTCTGACTTTTTCTTTGTTTCTTTTTCTTTTTGCTCACCAACGTGAATGTTTCACGTCAACTCTTTCAAAACAACTTGTTCCGTTTTCTACGCAATATCGTAGAAGGCTGAGTTTCTTGCGATATTAAGCTCTGTCATTTTGCTCGCTGCTCGCAAAATATAAGGAAGCCCATAGGTGCCTGGAGAATTGGGAAAGCGGACGTAAATCAGTAAGAAGTTCAATCAGGTGCTGAAGACTGGCGAAAGGTTGCGTTCATATCATTGCTTAACCGTATGACTCCAGGGACATAAAATATCGATCCCTGCGTCAATCTAACCTCTTTATGCTGGTTCAACTTTTTATTGCTTGTTTTTTGCACTATCTTCTGCACACTCTTCGTGTGTATTTTGAAAGCCCTCTGTGGTGGTATTGAAACCTATAAAGTAAAGTTGCGTAAGAAGCCAAATGGGGGAAAGTGCTGCAGTTTTTCAGTCAGGGTTGCTTGACAGTGCGCTGGAAAGGACACCGCCTGACTAACGTGTGGTATGCTTGTGGTATAGGACCTCGTCCATCTTGGCGCAGCCCTTTTGTGTCGCGCGCGCTCTCGGCATTCGTCTCTGTCGGTCTGAAAAGCTGTGCAGCCGGATTCTTGTAGAATGAAATCCGCAGTGGCGCAAATGGCGCACGGCGGGCCCGGATGTATTTTGCTCGGGGTGATATTGAGGAGGTCAGCACGCACGTGTGTTGTTTCACGCTGCAAAACTGAAAGTCAAAGTTCAAAGGTCGGTCGTTTACGTCAGAAATGGCACTCGCTGTTACGCATAAAATCCCGCTGTGCCTGTGTCGGCGTTGTCTGTGTCGTTGTCTCTGTCGGTGTTGGCGAGGGTGCGTTCTCGTTCCTTGCGAGCTGGTAGTTCAGCGTTCATCGTGAAATAGCGTTTCCGTAGTGAACGTTCTAGGTGGCGTTGAGTCAACGCGCGCCGTTCGCTCTCTCGCCACACGGCAAGCGCTGAGGCGGTGGCGCCCTCTTCTGCGCTCAAGCAAATGGACCATCAGGACAGCAGACGATGATGCACGCCGCGACAGCTGACAACGATGTACGCCGACACGCCGAGACCCTAAGGTACTTCGCCCTTAAAGCTAACTAATGAACACCTATCCTGTACACAGACTGGGTTAGTTTAGCGGCTATGGTTTCGCTTTTCTTAGCTCAATGACGCGGGTTCGATAACGGGGCACGACGGCCGCATTTCGATGGCCACGAAATGCAAGAACACGCTGGTACACTTACAATAAGTCGCATTGTAAAGTACACCCGCGCGGTCGAATTTAGTCTGCATTCCCCCAGTGCAGTGTGCCTAATGATTGAGTTATTGTTTTACGTGAAACCCTCAATTTTTCACCCTGGACTTTTATTTTGTCGGCTATTCCAACTCCGTGCTTTCGAAAATACTTTCCCCCGCAACGTCTAGTCATAAAAACGCCTGTCATAATACTGAACAGAAAATAGGCGTCGCGAGTCTAGTCCTACATTCTAAAGAGATAAATTTTGAAAAACGAATGTGAAGCTAGCAGCATGATACACCTTTTTTTCTTTTAAATAACTCTTCGGTATCGCCCCGTACTTTTTTGGTCCTGGCTTATGAAAAGAAAATAAGCAAGAACGACCTAACTACAGACAAAATGATTCGTTACAAGGCTGGAATCAGTGATCAATTACCAGTGAACTAGCGGAAGTCTTTTATCAGTGTCAAATTTACAGCAATTGTTCCTTGCCTCTAGTGAAATGCGAATGTGGTTTTCAGTTCGCACGTGAGATTTCTTACGCCATCTCACTTTCGTTTTAGGCCTTGCAGTGTGCGCTGGCTTTTGGTATAGCAAAATGAAAAGAAAGAGAAAGAAAGACGGTTCCTTCCACTTCTGCTAGTGGAAGATTCAAGTTGCTGCGTTATTAGTGGCGCAAGCAAGGATTGAAACTCTTGCATCTCTTCCGAGCATATCCGGTCGAGCACTTATTTCAGGCTTTAAGAATATTCATAAAAAGCCTTCTAAAAAGCAAGTAGGGAACAGTGTTTCAGCTCCACTAAAGTGAAACTTCGGGATGGACGAAACATGCAGTGTGCGCCGGTGTTTCGCACAGCAAGATCGCTGCTAATGGGAATTGAGAAGCAGATGAAGAAGTAGTAGTAGTGGTAGGTACTGACAGTGGTAGTTAGCCACATTGTTTTGAGGGAGATTTCTTCGATGAGGCACTAGTGTTGCGAAGCCTCGAACCGGGCATGTAGGGAAGCGTGTTTCAGCTCCGCTAACGTCGTCGGAAAACTGCGTCGGAATGCAGCTTACCCTAAAGTGCTTCTTCTTCTTCTTTCTCTCATTGCTCATAAGGAGCGATTTTGCCGTAAGTTGTCTTCGTGTTACACATCGCAACATGCTACGAAGTATGCTTTACAGGAGAAAACATGGCATTTGAAATACATTTTGGGACGGAATTTAACAAATTGCTGTTAATTAACGCAATGAAATCCTGATACGCTGTCAGCTATTTGTGGAAGTAACTGTTGCCTTCTTCACTTTTAGCGGACCTGTGCTGAGTAGTGGGATTTACCCAATTTTGTTGCGCATGCCCGCTTATGATGAACCGTGGCGATGACATGCCACGCCGACAAGCCGAGACCCTAAGGTGCTTCGTCCCTAAAATAGAAATCGGTGGTTCTGGTTAACTTAAGTTGTATATTGCCACGCCCGCTTCTTTTATTTTGACGTATTCGGGTTTGACCAGCAAGGGCGATTATCAACGCTCGACGCTGACCACGCCGCAGTGTTCGAGAAGCTTCGCGAGTGTAGTAGATCGTTTTGTTAAGATTGCACGCAGGACGCGAATAGTCTAGCTTATTCCAGTGCTTCCGCGACAACCAGTGGTAAGACTGGAAAGTTCGATGCGTGATGTATAAAAGACGGCGGATCCCAGCCATGAGCAGTGGATCGACGGTCGATGCTCTGTTCGCCGCTATCAGTGTATTGCTGTAGTTTGACTTTCAGTTTCCCGACCACAAGTTCGGCCAAATAAAGAGTTTCATTTCTGACGTGCTGCCTTCGTCGACGTCACGACCACGTGACATCTGGTGGAGGTGCTGCTTCCTTGATGTTCCGGACACCTACGAAGAGCCGGGAACCAAGCCCACAGCGTGAAGAAGACGTCGAAGACCTCATGCAACGAGAAGAGCCGGAAGACATCCCGGATCGTCGAGCTAGCCGCAGGCAGCTAGGACTACAGCCCGAGTTCGGACCACTACTCGACAAGAACAACACCACGGCGACGAAGACGACAGGCACCATGACGGCTGCTGTGTCACCTCAACGAGTCGTCATGAATCAGCCCAGGGAGCCGCCGACTTTCCGAGGATCACCATGTGAAGTCACGGAAAGCTGGCTGGAAAAATATGACCGAGTTTCTCACTTCAACAACTGGGACTGTGACGAGAAACTTTGTCACGTTTACTTCGCCCTTGAAGATAGCGCCAGGACCTGGTTCGAAAAGAGAGAGGCCACCTTGACGACCTGGGACCTATTTCGCACTGCATTCCTTGGAACCTTCGCAAGTGTCGTGCGTAAGGAAAGGGCTGAGACTATGCTGGAAAGCCGTATACAGCTTCCAAACGAGAATGTCGGAATATACACAGAAGAAATGACCCGCCTGTTCCGTACACGCCGACCCTGCCATGTCTGAGGAGAAGCTCCGATTCCTAATGTGAGGAATCAAGCAAGAGCTGTTTGCGGCCCTTGTGCGCAACCCACCCAGAAGTGTCAACGAATTTCTTACAGAGGCCACAACAGTAGAAAAGGCTCTTGAGATGCGGACAAGACAGTACAACTGCCGCACACCAATAACCGACTACGCCGAAGTTCAAGCCCTCAGCACCGACGACCTGCGCGAGACCATCCGAGCGGTCATGCGTGAAGAGCTCCGTAAGGTGTTTCCGGAATCGTAGCCTCGAGTGGACTCGATCGCAGACATTGTTCGTAAGGAAGTCCAGCAATCGCTTGGATTACCCGAAGCACCGCAGGCTCCGCCGGAAGCCATGGGCTATGCTGCTGCTGCCCGACGCAACGCCCCCCCTCCTCGCCCACGTCAAGAAGCCGCGCCGCCGCAGCCGTTCCGCCGCCACCACCACCGACGCCATACCGCCCGCCGACAGGACAACGATGCGCCCCCCGAAAGACCGACGTTTGGCGCGCCCCTGACAACCGCCCGCTGTGCTACCACTGCGGGGAGGCCGGCCACACGTACCGCCGCTACCAGTACCGACAAATGGGGCTACGCTGTTTCGCCGTGAATGCGCCGCGTCCGCAGCCAGGCGAACGGCCTCGTGACATCGACGACTACCTCACCGGAACAGCAGTGGCATTGAACGACGACCTTCCCGCTTGCCGTCCCCCGGCCGCTATATGTCACCGCACCGCCGGCTATACACTAGCACAAACCGGGGCCAGTCGCCTAGCCCGTATCCGGAAAACTAAGGGTGGCAACCGATGGAGGTGCAGTTACTTTAAGACGAACTACCGAAGATCCTCCGCGGCCGCCGACGACGACAACGCGACAAGACCTGCAGAACACGACGCGAAGCAGGCGAAGCCCTGCCGACGAAACATTGCGTACCGATGACCTGACGACGTAGCATGGAAGCAACGCAACAAATCGACGCAGCCGTGATCCGACGCCGCGACCCAACCGCAACGCAAGGCAACGGACTAGCGACCTCGACGTTCTCATCGACGGCCACAACGTCACCGCTCTCGTCGATACTGGAGCCGCCTATTGCGTCATCAGTGGGCCCTTCGCCACGAAGTTGAAGAAAGTTAAGACTGCTTGGGAAGTCCCCGAAATCCGCACCGCTGGATGCCATCTAATAACGCCGTCTGGAGTCTGCACAGCAAGAGTCACAATCAATAATCTCACGTATCCTGCTAGCTTCGTAATCTTGCAACACTGCTCCAAGGACGTCATACTTGGCATGGACTTCTTAAACCATCACGGCGCCGTCATCGACTTAAGAACCAAATCGATAACCCTATCGTCGGACAAAACGACACCGCCGGATACGGGATCTATGTCAACATGCCCTGAACGTGCTCGAGGATCAAGTTACCATCCCTCCTCGCTCCAGCGTCATAATTTCCGTCAGCACCGAACAAGCTGAATACATCGAAGGTGTCATCGAGAGCGGTCAGCGTTTGCTGCTAGACCGTGACATTTGCGCCGCAAGGGGCATTGCTCGGTTGCATGAAGCAAAAGGAAGCGTGATGCTAACGAACTTCAGCCAGGAATTCAGACGCCCGAGCAGGGGCACGACGATTGCATACATCAAAGAAATCTTGGCCGTCAGCGATGCGTTTGCCTTTTCAGATTCTGACGAAGCTACGACGATGACCCCCGAGCCACCCTTCGACGTAAGCCCAAGTCTTCCCGCTCGTCAAAAGCAACAGCTTCGACGCCTTCTACAGGAATAGAAGGACTGTTTCTCGTCGTCATCGCGGGTCCGACAAACGCCCCTTGTTAAGCACCGCATTATAACAGAAGAAAATGCTCGAGCACTCCATCAGAGTCCCTACCGGGTTTCGACGCGGGAACGGGAGGCCGTTAAGAAACAAGTCGATGAAATGCTACGCGACGACATCATCCAGCCGTGCAACAACCCGTGGGCGTCTCCCGTGGTGTTAGTGAAGAAGAAGGATCGGACCCTACGTTTCTGCGTCGATTATCATCGCCTGAACAAAATCACAAAGAAGGACGTGTACCCTCTCCCACGGATAGACGACGCCCTGGATGAACTCCACAACGCGAAGTACTTTTCGTCGATGGACCTGAAGACCGGCTACTGGCAAATCGAAATCGACGAGGGAGACCGAGAAAAGACCGCCTTTATAACACCGGACGGCCTGTTCGAGTTCAAAGTCATGCCCTTCGGTCTTTGCTCGGCACCTGCGACCTTCCAACGAGTCATGGATACTGTATTAGCTGGTTTGAAGTGGCAGACTTGCCTTGTTTACTTGGACGACGTCGTTGTGTATTCCTCGAACTTCGACGAACACCTCCAGCGACTTCAATCCGTACTTCATGCAATCAAGAACTCCAGGCTCACCCTGAAGCTAGAAAAGTGCCGCTTCGCGTACCAGGAGCTCTTGTTCTTGGGTCACGTGATCGGCAAGACTGGAGTGCTCCCAGACCCGCAGAAAACAGCTGCCATCGCCGCTTTCCCGCCACCCACCGACAAGAAGGCCGTGCGCTGATTTCTCGGCTTGTGCACCTATTACAGATGCTTTGTCAAAGACTTTTCCTTGATCGCCGAGCCACTAACGCAGCTCGCGAAGACGGACGTAGAATTCAGGTGGCAAAACAGCGCAAGTCAAAGCATTTAATGAACTGAAACGGCGCCTGCAGACGCCTCCGATACTTGCGCATTTCGACGAATACGCCGATACGGAGATTCACACCGATGCAAGCAGCGTAGGACTCGGCGCCGTCCTTGTGCAGCGGACGGGCGGACTGGAAAGGGTTATCAGTTATGCTAGCCGGTCGCTGTCTATAGCAGAGGTCAACTATTCCACAACAGAAAAGGAGTGCCTCGCCATCATCTGGGCTACGTCAAAGTTTCGGCCCTACCTCTACGGCAGGCCCTTCAAAGTTGTGAGCGACCATCACGCCTTGTGTTGGCTAGCTAACTTGAAGGCCCTTCAGGTCGCCTCGCACGGTGGTGCCTAAGACTTCAAGAATTTGGCATTACTGTCGTGTACAAGTCCGGAAGGAAACACTCCGACGCCGACTGCTTGTCTCGTGCCCCCGTCGACCCACCACCGCCCGACGACCAGGATGATAACAGCTTCTTGGGAGCCATAAGTGCCGACGAACTGACGGGTCTAGTGGAATACCTGGAGGGCAGGACCATCGTTGTCCCAAAAGTATTCAGGCGAGGATTTGGCATCGTTTTCCTTGAAAGACAACGTCCTCGTAAAGAAGAACTTCTCTCCGGCCCGAGCCAGCTACCTTATTGTTGTACCGTCGCGACTGCGACCAGAAATTCTGCATGCCCTGCATGACGACCCGACGGCTGGACACTTCGGACTTTCCCGCACGCTCGCACGAGTACAGGAAAAGTATCACTGGCCGCGCCTTGCCGCCGACGTCACTCGCTACGTAAGGACGTGCCGAGACTGTAAGCGACGGAAGACACCACCCATAAGACCAGCAGGCTTCCTTCAGCCGATCAAGCCTCCTCGGCGACCATTCCAGCAGATCGGGATGGATCTCCTTGGGCTGTTCCCAACGTCGACTTGCGGAAATAAATGGATCGTCGTGGCTACCGACTACCTCACCCGCTATGCCGAAACAAAAGCCCTGCCCAAAGGCAGTGCCGCTGAGGTAGCCAAGTTCTTCGTTGAGAGCATCGTCCTTCGACAAGGCGCCCCAGAAGTTCTCATCACCGACAGAGGTATGGCGTTTCGGCTGACCTAACTCGGGCGATCTTGGAATACAGCCACACAAGCCACCGCCGGACCGCCGCGTACCACCCACAGACCAACGGCCTCACCGAGCGTCTAAATAAGCCCATCGCCGACATGCTGGCCATGTACGTCGACGTCGAACACAAGACGTGAGACGCCATCCTTCCGTACGTGACCTTCGCGTTCAACACGGTCGTACAGGAAACGACGCAGATGACGCCATACAAGTTGGTCTACGGACGGAGCCCGGCAACGACGCTCGACGCCATGCGTGACCGACGAGGAAAACATCGACGTGACCACCTACCTAAAGCGCGCCGAAGAAGCACGACAGCTCGCCTGCCAACAGATCAAGAACCAGTAGACGACTGACAGCCGCCGCTACAACCTTAGACGACGCCACATGAAATACCAACCCGCTGACCGTGTATGGGTATGGACGCCAATACGCTGACGTGGGCTCAGTGAAAAACTTCTTCGGCGATACTTCGGGCCATACAAGGTGCTACGACGTCTCGGAGCTCTTGACTACGAGGTCGTCCTGGACGGCATTACGAACTCCAAGTGACGCCGCGCACGAGCTGAAGTCGTCCATGTCGTGCGCCTTAAGCCGTTTTTTGCGCGTTAGCAAACACGAGGACTCTTTTTCCTTTGTTATTGTAATTCATTTGTGTACGCACTTGTTCCTTTGATTTCTTTTTTTTCCCTGCTATGTTCTGTCGCAAGCATCGGGACGGTGCCTTTTCAGAGGAGGGCAATGCCACGCCTACTTCTTCTATTTTGATGTATTCGGGTTTGACCAGAAAGGGCGGTTATCAACGCTCGACGCTGACCGCACCGCAGTGTTGGAGAAGCTTCGCGAGTGTAGTAGATCGTTTTGTTAAGATTGCACGCAGGACGCGATTAGTCTAGATTATTCCAGTGTTTGCGCGACAACCAGTGATAAGACTGGAAAGTTCGATGCGTGATGTATAAAAGACGGCGCATCGCAGCCATGAGCAATGGATCGACGGTCGACGCTCTGTTCGCCGCTATCATTGTATTGCTGTAGATTGACTTTCAGTTTCCCGGCCACAAGTTCGGCCAAATAAAGAGTTTCATCTCTGACGTGCTGACTGCTGCCTTCGTCGACGTCACGACCACGTGACAATATGATGCATATGGATATCGGAACATAACACTATTTTAAGAGAAGGGTCAATTATCTGTCAAGATAAATAAGGAAAATTGAGTTCACTGAAAAATTCTGAGCAGCTGGGATGGTGCGACCCCTTGCGGAGCATAGCTTAACGACGCGCTTCGTTCTACGTGGCCTCTGAGATCCATTTCGGTAACGCACGAAACACAAAGTTAAACAAAGAAATACACCAGGACAGGCAAACAACGACGTGCGAGTTCCAATATTCCATTACCAGACACCTAAGTCAAGGACTAAAGACGCCTCCAGAATTTTGTGTTTATGTGCGTTTGTGGGCGTGTGCGCCTGTGCGCGTGTGTTTGTGAGCGTGTGGTGTGGTGTGTTTTACGGATTACGGGCAATGACGGACCTAAAATAAACTTGTTTTATTTTTTCATGAAGTCCGAAACAGAAGGTAGGCATGAACGTGACACCTCTCTGTGTCATCTGAGCACCTTGTAGCTTGCTGTAGACTATGAAGATTGACGAGGGTGCCAATGCAGCATAATTGGCTTGTCATCATGGAATACAACGAAGCGTAGCACAGCAGGAAACAACGACAGTTAGCGCTTATTGTCGTTTGTCGCTTCTTATTGCATGCTTGGTGACTCTTGCAGCATGCTCCAAAGCATTCTAGGATAGAAATTTCTTTTCGCTTTAGATCTCAATGTGAGTTTTACCTTGGCTCGTAATCGTATCTAACACTGTTAAGGGCTTTGTGTATTGAGTAACTTTAACAAGCGTTTATATGCTACTCGCACACGTTAGTTCTGCCCATGGATCACGTGAAACACAAGCTTACAGGCATGGAAACACCTCCGCTTACAGCCCATAAGTAATATGCAGGCCTTTTACAAAAACTGAGTAGTGTGCTTAAGACAACGCCTCCACTCTCAAGCAAAGAAAAACACACGTGCATTTAAAAATGTGTTAGCTGCGTAATACGTTTCCTTGGATGACCTTCACCGCTATATGGTTTATAGGTGTCTTTTTGGTATGTCTTTAGTATTTTGTTATCCCGTCTTTACAAATGCACATACGTATAGTCCAAAAAGTAACCAACTTGCACGGAATTAGTAACACATTTCGTCTACAGCTCCCTCGCAAAGGGTTATGCAGGGAAGTTCGTAATATGGGTGAGGGAGTTTAGCAATTAACGGCCGGCCGCTGACAGCCACTTTGGTCATTAGCGTGTGACTGGAACCGGCGGCGAAATAACGCATTCAGAGAGCCCTGCAAAACTTGGAACTGGAACGGGCATAATTACTTCCGTTCAGTGGGCCAGAAAACTTCTCTTTTCATCCGGAGCTCCCAAATGGGCGGCTTGGCACTCCGTTGTTTTGGAATAGACTAACCACATGCAGATGTGCCTTGCACATTCAAGAAAATTCCAATATCTCGCGCAGACTTGTCAGTAAAGACATAACACTAATTAAAGTACCTTTTGTAGTAATGAGTAATGTAATGAAATACTTCAAGCGAGTAATATCAAGAAAATTATTCATGACTTTCTCAGTTAATGATTACTGAAATGTACCATTTCCGCTTTCCTTACGGCATCAAATATTGACCAGGAAAGGACCGTAAAATAACTGACAGGTTAATATGAGCGCCGTGCCTCAAGCGTGGGAGCGAGGCAGACCTGCAGAAAAGCCGCGTAGCATCCGAACTCGAAGCGTGATGTAACGAACTGCTCGAAAGCCACGGCCCTGGAAATTCGAAACAGTAATAAACCTTTCTTAAGTAACTTCAAAGTAATTTCATTAATTTTGAGAAGTAGTAGTGATGTTATATCATTATTTTCGGTCAGCTGTAACTTGTAATGAAATTTACTTACATGTGAAAAATTACAGAAAAGTAATTAGGAATGACATGTAATTACTTTTCAGTAGTAATTCTGCCATCACTGATCTCACGTGCATGTGGCAAATGGTGCTAAGCGAAGCTTTCTTCGACGCTAGTGCAAAAGCTAAAACATTATGCCTAGGAAACATAGCGCTAATACAAAAATGCTTGCACGAAATGATCCACTAGGAATGGCATTTCTCAAATTTTCTGGCGACAACTTCATTTTGTTTTTGCCGACTCCTCTTTGTAGATCGGCGCTGCTCGCCTTGTTTGCAAGCGTCAGTTCCTTTTTGTTTTCTTCACTTCTCCAAAACTGTCTCTTCTATTCATTCCTTCGTAGATGTTTTTTTCACTTTCTGCTTGAGCACTGCATAATCATATCCCTATACGTCGTTGCACATACTCATGGAGCAACTTGTGATACCTGCAACTTATACCGTGACATAGGCTCAGTGACATCATTGGCCTAGTGTTTCGAAATGATTAATCTGTAAAGAGTTTAGAAAAAGGAAGGAAGCCTCGATTGAAATAATTTAAACTGTTCAACGGCTGATGGCCTTACGCTGCTCGATTTAAAGTCGAGGGTTCGATTCCGGTCATGGTTGACACATTTCAACGGACACGGAGTGCAAAATACTCGTTCACTATCCCTACGCCATACACACTGGAACCACTTCTGTAGGCTTTGCCACAATTTACTTCAGTATTTCAAGTAAATCGGAGAAATACGACGAGAACGTCTTTACATGCACACGCTTTGGGCTAGAACCATGAGTTGAGGGTGCTCCCGATCTTCTCTGAAGCATAAAGACAGTTTGTGTATGCTTACCTACGTAAAGCTGCGAACGTAGCATAACATTTCCTCGCTACCGCCTCGCCCGTATAGTAGCGATCGAGCTGGGAATGTAGCAACATCAGCAGCAGCTGATCCTTCTCGCCAACGGGCCTTTTCAACGAGACGTCGAGCGGGCCTTTACCTGCCATAGCTGAGCCTAATAAACGACTCTTCTTGACGCCGAGGATTTCCCGCGCACCAAAGCTCCCTTCGAATACCCATTTCCCCGAGCACTGTAAGTTCTTGGCACGAAGAAACGCACTCGCCTACACTGCATGACGGTGCTGTGGCGTCGCTCTACCTGTCTATATGTACAGAAGGGCTTCAGAAAAGCTGCCATGTCAAGGGGGAAAACGCAACGTTCAGTTTATTAAGCAGAACGGCAAACATAAACGTACAACTGTAATCCTTCGTGCCACTCTCAATGGGACAAGAAGTGAAGTCCCTCGAGAAAGCGCAAGTTATCAAACTCCTGACACGACTGAATGAATAAATTGAAACACAGTGCTGTTTATGTGAATCAGTAATGCACCGTGACAACTAGTGCGGCGAAACCAGTCTCCGAGAGAAAAAGAAGAAAAAGAAAGCAACATGTCTTGAATTACCAACGAATGCTTAGTGAAACAAGGACGCTTACGATGCATTCCATTGAAGCGAACCATCTGCCATGACGCAGCTCAATATAAAAGTAGCACGGAAAACAAGATAAAAGAAAATTAGGCAATTAACAAACGTACGCATGCGAAGAAGGAAGGTGCAATGAGCGCAATGTTTCACGCATCGTAACTGCCATTCCAGCCTTGTTATCGAACACCTAAGGCACGTTTAAGCAATTTGCAATGAATGTTCATTCACCTAATTACTGGGCAATCTTTACGGCCGAAATTTTCGCGCTTTTGTTCTTTTATGGCTTTTTTACTAAATATTTTCCCATTCGTGCAAGGTACTATGTAGGAGGTAGGCTCTCGACTCCTATTTTAGATAGAAAAGAATAATTACGTGTCTCATAATTGGTAAATGCAATGCGACAGCGCGATGACCTGAAAGATGCGCCAGAAGGGATGCTCATTCATCCCACGCAAATGCCGTTACTCTTTCATACTGTTTACGTATAGCAACAATTTGCTATGCGTCGCATAGCAACAATTTGCTTAAATAAGCAGTGCATGCGCATGCGCTCCGCTTCATATTAGGACACAGGCGCAAAGAGCCAATATTAAAATTGTTTCCATCGTGCGTCACGTCGCTTGGAAACAAGCTGCTGTCAAAAGCAACAGCACGCATTTTCACCTCTACCCCACGTGTTTCAGTTAGCATTTAAAGACGCTATGCTAAATTTGAACCCCTTCGTGATGGGTTACCATTTATACACTCCTCTCTGTCTGGCAGCAACCAGTATGTATAGACGCTATGTGGTGTTTTGTCGCCTTCACTAAAGGAACGTGCTGTGGCGTTCTTCGGCAGTAATGACAGAAATCAGTGAGTTGGCTATCGCTATAAGTTTCCTGGTGTCATCACGCAATGGCTGGACTTACACAAAGAGGCTGACTGTATGGTAACGCTCTGCGGAAACCCAGATGTGTTTCTATCAAATTCAGTTACATGTAGAATGCATCGCATAACAGTGATTCACAAAGTGTACGTGGAACCCTTCATATAGAGTCTCCGTTAATATTGGGCTGCTAACATAACGACGCGCATTAGCAGTATTTGCACTGACATCCAATGTGGCGAGATATAGGCTAATCATGGCCTTATAAGCGTTTCGTACTTGCTATGAAGTGATCATAGGCACGAATCTCCAAATTGCTACTGTTGCGGGATAAGGGAAACGCATTTAAAACGCTTGTCACAAAAGTTCAGACACTTCTTGTTCACCTCTAACTGTGGCTCACACCCACTGTGGGGGATTGGCCAAGGTTTGAGCTTTTCAGCTTTGAGTAACGCTTGTCCTCGTGTCCTTCTTTGTGTTTCTTGTCTTCTTATTATTTGCGCTAATTTATCACAACCAGTTATGCCTGACGAACTAGCCGAACATTCAATTCTTTCAGAGTATAACCATGTAATTTTGCCAAGAAAACTATGTTCACGACGATCACAGTGGAAAGTTAGGACATACAGGCAGATAAACGCAAACACTATGCCCGAATTGAAGAATGATAGCAAAAAACTTGGTCTTCGAAATGAAGCATTTCACTCGCTTATTTGTGACTTTAGCGGCTTCGTTTTTATACTGCCTGTGAAATAAAGAGTGTGTGCCACACGATGTAAGCATTATTTTCTAGTTCTGCAGTTCACTTGAAATGAAGGTAGCATCCGTGGCGCTATATTACTGGTGCTATCAATTAGGGTTGTTGTTATTGTGCTCTCCTCATGGCACATACCCAAAGGAGGGGATCGGCTGAGTAGTTGGTGAATTCATCCTGTATTTTCTGCGTGGTGTAACTCCTTGGTAGGCTATTTGTTTTTAATTGTTGAATTGAAGTGCCAAGGGTTAAACAAAGCACATCTCTTCTTTTTATCGCAGTATAGCGGCATCTGTCAGCGTTCATCCGGCCATGTACGAAGAAAAATAACATAATTAACTAAAATAAAATTGTATGGAACACTTGGAAGCTACCTTTGTGCAGCGCTTTTTTGCCATTCTAATATACAACAGGCAATATTTAGCTATGGGTGTTTGTGCCCTATATGTAAGCCCATTATTTGTGAGAGTCAAAGAGAATGACAACTCAGACTAAAGATCCTAAGCCAACCGTAGGCAATTAAAGCGCACAGTTTCTGGATAAATGTATGGTTGGATTCATTGCAATTTATGTTCATGACATTCAAAGTTTTTTTGAATGCGAAGCATTTCTTAGCGAACCTCTGGCACTTTGGGCGTCTCTATCTACGTATCTATCTATCTATCTATCTATCTATCTAGCCGCCTACGTCTGGGTGCTCTCATGATCGCCTCCTTAACTTCGTGTAGACCAAAATTTGCATGGGAGGATAAGAGGATTTGACGAATATGATTACCGGGTCATGAAATTAATAACGTTAAAATCCTGTCGCGTACCTCGTCAAACCCTTTCCACTAGACACGTGTGGCACATACCCGTTTACCACGGGCGGCGGTGTACGGGTATGCGCCACAGGTGATTGACAGTTTATATCTACCCAGGAACGGCGAGAACAGACGTTGGTAACTTAAATGCTAGAGCGTTAAGGAAAACCAACATCGGCAGCGTTGACTCAACGAATGGAAATAATAAAGATTAGGATCCCAGCTGGAATCGAACCCAAGCATTCTGCGTGGCGATCAGGTATTCTACCACTGAGCCACGCCAGGTCTATAAACTGGTTTGGAAAAACAGCCTACGCAGGCGTACTATCGGTGCAACGTCAATTGTGGTTGTGGTGCTGGCTATCTAATTTTACAAGACAGCAATAAACACTACATGATACTCCTACGATGTGTACTCCTACGATACAGGCGTCATATCAGATGAACGTCTGTAGTTCCAGTGTTGGCTCCTCTTTTATAGCAGTCTAATAAACATTACATTTGTAAATCCTATGATTCAGAAAGCTATATTGAAGCATTGCTCCACCCCGGAGGAATACATTAACGAATGTTACATATGATATCCACATCACCGCACGGTAAAGTGCACTTCGTCCACCAGAACGACGCAGTGTCCTCTTCATTTCTTACGAGGCTGGGCGATGGCCTCATGCTGGCCGAGGATGATGCCAGATTAATTAACAGCCGCTTTGTAGACTAGGCTACGTAGGCCACATACGTCCAGGTAGTCTACGAATACGACAAACACCATCCACTGAAGTTGGTCTACGTAGCACTATCCAGGCCTACCTAAAGTCCCTAGATTCTAGAGACTTTAGGCCTACCAGCCTCGACGGCCTATACCTCACCAACACTTAAGGTGGCTTCAATTTCGGACATGTCGACGGCTCTGTCGACAGATAATTTGTAGACGAAATAACCGAGGCATCCACGAATTCCAACAGCTCTACTATACCACATACTTCACTACACATGGACCCCTCGTCACCACGATCACGACCAGATCCTATAACAAGTCAAGACCAGCTGCTGGTGCTCATTGATCATGGTGATGATGCCCTTGTTCAGGAACTGTCAAGAACTTCTTGCACACATGCACACGGGTTCGTGAAACGTGCGTGCGTTCTCGGGACACGTATAAGCACTACATATCATCTTACCGCTTCTGGATTTGGTAATACCCACGTTGCCATTGGCAGCGTTACCCAACCGTAAACAACTGGTTATATAACACATATGCGGCTCTTCAACATATATATGTGTGCGTATAAAATATATACAAACCTTTAGCGTCATTTTGTAACGTGTCGCTCAGTAAAAAAAGTTACGCCACAGTCACCTACCCGCCACATGCTTCGCATAACATCGACTCCCACGGTACGTGGGATCTGCCGAATTTTTATGATCAAGGACTGCCGTCGTGTTCACTGTTCCTGGCTGTCTGGCATGCCACGTGCAAGTAGGCAGATATTTCTCAAGCGCGCATCTTAAGCGAGCTTTTATAATCATCACTGTCAAGTTTTCAGAAACTTCAACAGCTGCAGTAAGAAGCAGTTGTATGGTTTGTGTACCTTGAATAGAGCACAATAATTCAAATTTTCTCCTCAGCCAACCAGTTCCTGTGTATGCACGTCGTCCGCAATATTGGTTAGGAGAGTTAAACTATTTAACTGGTAAGAGCGTTTATTTCGCCGGTGTTGCTGTTTTCGCTATCGGTAATGGTAGGCTAGAATGTTTTAATGATGTTCCAGACGAATATAGCAGGTTGCCAGAGGGCCTGTTGTTGTCGGAAAGAAAAAATATACGTTGTTTACAAGCCTGTGTGCTCCGCCTTGCGAAGGATAGTATTTCTTTTTTCAATGCTTCTACATTCGGGAAGCTTTTTACGATTCCTCCAACAGTTCACCAACACGATTCCCGTCGTTTTGAAAGATGCTAAATTAAGCATTTTGTTTTATTTTAAGGCGCACGTTTTACTGGCTGATTTCGGGCCACCGTAATTTTTGCGGAAGTATGTCATAGACACAAATAATGACAACAAGAGTTTACGAGTTGACAAATGTAGGATCTTCGTTCTTTAGCGATGTTCTTTTTTTTCTTAAAGAGGGAGAAAGAGAGAGAAGCGCTTAGTGACAGGAATTCTAGAGAGGGCATCGTGAAGAGCTTGTGTCTAGCGTGCTGCTTTACAATAGATGCAAAGGGTTAGAGAAATATAGGGTTGATAGAAGAAAAAAAAATCGGAATAACACGAAAGTAAATCGTGCTCTTACATAACCAACTGAATGTTTACTGTACATTGATATAAGGGAGTTTTCACAATGTATATTGATGTCTGGCAGCTGTGGCACCGTTTAACGTGTATGCACCCACTTTGATGATTGGTGGTACATCTCCAAAACGACGACTACGTCCATGTTAAATGATTAAACAAACCCTTGTGGTAGCTGTAGTAGTTAACGGTGAAAGCGTAATCAGAGAACGAGGTGTGACGAGGTGGACGCAAAACTTGGTCGCCATCCCGCGGCGAACACCACGGCCGGACTAGAGGGAAACGCAAAGCGCGTCCTGCCGCCCCGGCAGCCTGGCCGCGATTTTTCTCGGGGCGAGCGCGTGAGCGGGGAACGTGGTGTTACAGCCAGGTGAGGCAGGCGCGCGTCGCAGAGCTATTTTTGGTTTGGATTAGCGTGATGCTATGAGCGAGGCCGACGCTTTTACGACGCTCTTTACGACGCTCGGGCGAAGGTCACCACCTCGCGGTGTGTTAAGGCATTGACAAAATTGAACTTCTATTGAAAACGCGCCGAATGGGACGGACGTGTAACGCATTGTAGGTGCTAATTGCGAAGGCCACAGTAATGAAGAATTACTTTACTTTACCGCTCCCAGAGGGCAACACCGCCCCGCTGAGCGGGAGAGTTGTAGATACAAAAGGCGCTTTTGTCACGCCTCTAGAGCCTGTGACCGTGGCGCAGTCCGACCAACTTGTGTATAGCCCCCTGCGACCTTCTCGCCAGCACTTTCATTAATATCTTGCAATCCACGTTCGTCAACGTGATTGGCCTGTATCCTGTCACTTTACGTAAGACATGTTTCTCTTTTCTTTTAGAAATAAGTACAGTGTGCGCGCGATTGAATGATGGGGGCAAGGTCCCCCGATCTAAAGACTCTGAAAATACCTCATGCAATGCTGCGGCCATATCAGCCTTGAACGCCTTGTAAAAAGCGGCATTAATCACATCTGGACCAGGTGACTTGCCCGTGCTAAGTTTCATGCTGATAAGAGATCAAAGAGATTCCTTTTTATGTTGTTTATTTCAAAGAATGTTATTACATCATATGCCTGACTTTTTTGTATCGTGAGAGATTGGGGAACGACACTCCTTGTCGCCAATCTTCCGCGAAGTTGTGTTGTCCTATCGATTTTTAAGAGCAAGGTTTCCTATAGATTACTTATCTAACGTGAAAAGAAAGCGCCTTATCAAGGACCTAATTCAGAATGTATTCCCTGTGCCCGTTTATCAGTTACTGTTTAAAAATCACTCGGCCAAGACGTTCTAAAACGAGTTAAAAACATGTGGACACCGCCTAACGTAAAGACCTTCTTCTTCAGGCTTCATACAGGAACCTTGCCAGTGAAAACGTGGCTGGAGGATAGAGGAATTTATGTACCATGGGGAAGCACATGTTTCCTGTGTAATAAGCCTGAAACTATTGAACATGTATTCATTGATTGTAATAATGCCATATTCTTTTGGGACATATTGCAGAGGACCTTAAAGATAGAACTACCTCCTAATCCACACGGGATTCGCTTTTCGCCCTTTGACTGTTCTGCACTGCATTTGGATGTTATATGTTTACTGGGTGTCCATTCGGTTTGGCGCAGCATGTTAGCGTATAGACACTGTGATGTTAAAGTTCCATCTGTTGATGAGTGTTTCGTAGAAATTGTTGTCAAAGTTCGTGAGGTGTATAAGACGACTGACTGTGATGAAGATGTGATAGTTATGTTTGATGCATTAACGGACATGAAACGGATATGATGTGTGACTGTTAGACTATCTTGACCTGTAGTCATGAAGGCAGTAAACACAAAAAAAAGATCTCAAGGAGGTGATTCTAAGTATTCGCTTTTTGTCTGTTAGATATTCTAATGAGTATCTGTTCTCAGTGTCACGTAAAAAGCTGTACAAAGATGTGAGTGTATGTCGAAATTTGTTGAATTGCAGAAAACGCAGGAGATTGTAGCTGAGTGGTTATCGAGAGTGGAACCCTTGACAGTGCTCAAGGAATTTTAAAATTGATGTCTGTCCAGTAGGACGGACAACATTTGATGTTATTTATTCTATGTGTTTGTGATGTGGTTTATGTCTGGAAGCAGGCAATAAAGCAAAAAAAAAAAGACCGTGGCGTAGTGGATAGCGTGCGCGGCTTCTGTTGCTGCGGACCGAGCGGGCGTGGGTTCGATGCCCATTGCTGGAACTTTTTTTCTTTGCCTTCTGATCGCGCAAATTTTTTTGACGTCATTTCCGTGACGGAAATACATCACGGAAGTCTTGGTGGACCCCGGCATTAAACAATTTCGTGTTACAAAGAAAGTGCTAATAACCACTCCAGTGTATGTTGATCTACACGCTCCGCATATATAATTCTCGTAGATGTGTAAAACTTCCCGTTTTGAAGCACTCACTGCAGAGCCCGGAGTGCTGGACCCAATTCTGCTCCATAAAAAGAAGAGAGCACGGAAGATCGTATACTTTCCCATACTCAACTTCTCTAGCTGCTTCAGCCACACCACCAGGTATGAAGTAACCAAAGAAACGGCCGGTCTTTCTCAGAAGAAATGCTGCTCTCTTTTGCAGCAAAGTATCAATTTACTCGACTAAGTGCAATATACGTGTACGAAGTAATAAAAAAATCGCTGACGGTTCTCATCCTATGCAAAAGGCATTGGCGAGATCAGCCCATACCAATGGGGACAAACAAGCTACACACAGTACACGAAAACAAACTTTGCCGAAAGCAGTGCTCCTACAGAAAACGTATGTGCGTACACCTAGAAGTCTCGAGCCTAAGCCTGGTTGGGAAATAAAATACATTTGCAAGTACTTCGAAGGTACGTTGCGCTGAGCTAACCAAAATCCATTCTGTCACACCACACCTGAAGGTAAGAAAAGTAAGTAGGAAACGAAGACAGTGGCAGTAAAGAAGTTCTAAAAAAATCAAGGAGTAGGAAACATTTACAGCTTATCGGCTCTATTCTTCCACTGGCAAGACACCTGTCGAGGCATGTGTGACAAGTCAAAATAGGTGTGGTTAAAACGCAAAAACCAGAAGATCTAGCTTGTCAGCCTCAAGGCTTGTTTCGCTCTCGTAGTTCTAGAAAAACTGTCCTATGTGTGCTGGACTCTTTCTTCAATGCGTTGCCAGCATTTATATACAGTTCACGGTATACTGACAGTAAGAATAAACGCAATCGCCTTTAGAAAACGGGAATTTGCTTGAAGTTATGGCCCAGAGTCGAAGAAGAAGCTTCTTTGGTGGCAGTAAGAAGTGCTATCTAGCATTGTGCTGGTTAGGAAAATCAAGAGCGAGCTAATAAATGTTATAATCTTCGCAGCAAAACTCTTCGATGCACGGTAACAGCCACTTTTAATAAGGCACACGCCAAAGGGCGTGATAGTGTTGTCAGTTACCTAGAGGAAGCAAAAAATGTATGCAGTTGCACTCAATGTGAAAGCTGTAGGAAGTACAAAGCAGTGGTTTGCCTGTTCTTCAGCGACGCTCGCATTCACGGACAAGCGCGCACGCTGGCCTTTCAAACCTGCAGTCTGCACGGCGTTCATGGCGGGAAAGGAAACCATTATTTGTGATACAGTGGCACCCCCTTGCCTCCTCCTCTCCCTCCTCCTCACATTTACAGCCCTTTTACACCCAATTACCATACTATATACGGCTATGATATGCTTTACCCTCCAACTCTCTTTTTCCTTCCTCACACTTATATCTGTCCTCCTCACACTCACTTTATTTCGCACACCCTTGTTAAATTGTACTATACACGGCTATGCTATGCGTTATCAGCCCCTTCCTCCTCTCAACTTGCCTATCCTACCCCCTTGCTATACGCAGGCAAAACCATGTATAGCATAATCATGTATTGTAAGGGTGCGGGAAAGGGAAGTGAATGGTGAAGAGTTGGGTGAAGCTCGAATTTTTCGGTAACCGTGAATCTCCCGTGACATTGCCCACTCTTCATCATGTAAATGAGTGACAACACGTGTGTAGAGTATATGCATTTTATTGCTCGTATGCCGTGTTCAGTTCTGGATTCCTTTTCCCTCTCATTATCACCGCTTTAGGATCCGCAAAAATGTAGAGCCAATGGTTGTTCGATGGTATCTAACCTGAAGTTGGCAAAGACAAGGTCTATGCACGTCCCCCTGATGGTTGTTGGCTGTTTACAGTCATACGAAATGCATCCTAGGGCGTATCGAGACGTCATATACTGCACAAGCTAGTCGTTGTTGGTGATGTAAACGTTAAAGCCACCGACTAGCACGAAGGGGTTGTTCTTGTACTTTATTTCATAATCGCTCATTGCTAGATCGATGTACTTTTCTGCGTTGCCTCGGGAGAGATTCGCAACCAGGTATATTGTCATGACGACGGTTCCATTGGATAGTTTTATTGCAACGTGTTCTCCGTTCTGAGATGTTGTGCACCGCAACCCTACTCTCGTGTATTTTTTTCATAGATGTCTTATTCTTTTTATTCAGTTTCGATTTTTGTTCGGTTTTCGGTGCACCCTGTGGTGTATTTTTTGCAGATGTGTTTTTTTAATGATTTTTCGATGCGCACTCTCGTGTATTTATTTTTTCACATATTTTATCTTAAGTTTCAGTTTCGGGTACCGTGACGGACGCGGACGGCGGACAAGGCTAGGTCTTAAGGAGCTTAGCCCCTAAAATACTCTTCTTTTATAGAGCCATGGATAGTAATGTATAGCAAGGGATGTGAAAGGAAGGTGAGGTTGAGGATGATGTGTGGATGAGGCGTAGGGAAAGGACGAGAGGGAGTGTAGAGCATACCGTAGCCGGGCATAGTACAGTATAGCAAGGCGGTGGGAAAGGGAAAGGGAGAGGTGTGAGCGAAAGAAGGAGGGTAGGAAGGAGAGGAGGGAAAAGCATGTCATAGCCATGTGCAGTATATCATAGCAAGGCGGTGCAAAAGGGAAGTGAGGGGGCAGATTAGAGATGTGAAAGTGAGGAGGAAGAAAAGGAGAAGGGGGAGGACGAAGCATAGCAGCCATGTGTGCTACCGACGTGAGGCCTGTATAGGGTCTTTCTGCGGGGGAGTTTCAAGCACTGGTGTGGCTCTGTGGTACAACACTCGACTGCCACGTAGAGGGCCCGGGGGCAAGTCCCATCTGATCCTTGATATTTTTTTTCTTTTTCTCATTTCGCTTTTTCTCATTGTGCGCGATAGCGGTTACGGGCACCGGCGGCGGTGGCGGCGGACAGCTGCGGCACCAAAATCTGCTGTGTTTTGATTTCATAACAGCGTTCAATGTGAAACGAATGCTTGATGCCTGTTCAGATATATAAAGGAGAACACTGTCATGATTCCGTGTTTTTCACGACCGCAATTAGCGCCACAGTTTTCCAAGGCACGGTCGCACTAGGTACCTGAAAGAATCGTAAAACGTGCAAACTGTAAACACTTCCAAGCAGCCTAATTTCAGTAATCTTCAGAAGTGATTCGAGCAAGCATGGAAATTTTTTTTATCTTTCATTACACACAACTGGCTCAATATTAGCCAGGTGCACATTTGCAGCCCTGCCAGTGAAGTCATCACGGATGCTGAATTCGCTCACAGTGAAGTCGCTCCTTCGCAGAACTGGTAGGCAAGTGCATAACCTAAGGAGCACGCTGCACGGCTCGTACGCACGGGTTTGCGCACCCTGAGCTAAATATGTCTGAGCAGTAGAAACTTAACAGAAACTTAACAGCAGAAACTTAGCAGAAACGACTTGATAAATACGGCTACTGTTCCTGGTTAAAATTTAGCGGAGTGTGCACTAAAGCAGCTGACAGAGCACCGGAATGCAAGAATGTGACCCAGCAGCTCGCCGACCTTACTTTAAATCCGGCGCCGACTTTGCACTCGACACAATCTCACTTACCCACTCAACAGCTTACCATAATAAGCTCGCCTCAAAATTTGAGGTACAAAAAAAGGTAAAATACGCCAGGCGGTGACAGGAAAGAGAGGATCAGGTTGCCTTTCGGGATCACCTTACCGTAATGAAAGCTATGCGAGTACAACGACAAGCCCGGAAGCCCCATTAATTTTCTAGAGCTGATTATTCTTTACGGATGAACTTAGGATTACTGTCTGAATAATGTGCGCCACACGTAGAACAGTTCCCTAATCTGTAACCTGCATTCTGTTTCGTTGTGTCCCGTTTCACAAAGAGGCAAGGAGAACATTACGTACTGGCTGTCGTGGCATGCACGCATGCTTACAATACGATGAAGCTTTTGCTGGTGTCTGCACCAAACGGACACAGCATAGCTTTTCCGGTCCTTGCTAAAAAGACGTGCTGATAGCCAGCGCTGGAGGGGATTTTTAAGCTTGCGGTGAGGTTAAAAAAGGCCTGTAAGATTCGCTTGTCGAATGCGGTGAACAAGATTACAAAAAAACGAAAGTGCACTCGGCACAAAAATTTGTTCGAAGGTGTCACTGCAGAAGTTGCAATTTTCATCTCTACTCGTGTTGTACAAAAGGAACTATTTGAAATAAAGCGTGGCGCTTGAAATGTTACTCGAGCAGCTGCTTTAGAATATTTTTTTTCGTTTCTGTGACTTATGCTTAAAAATAATTTCGTTAGCAACGATTTCAGTGTAGTTCGTACAACTAAGCTCTTGAGAAATACCATTTAAATAAATCAGGATGTAGCCATAGATAATTGAATAGTTTACTACAGGAGAGCTTTTGTGATAAGTGCTCACTGCGGAATAGAAAGGGCAAAATCTAAAATCCAATTTGTCGAAGGCTGCAGAGGGGTAGAATTCCCTTCTTTTTCGGACATTTCAAGTCCACATCTCTTACAATTCATAAAACTCGTTTGTATTTGTGAATTGTAAGAGTACCATTGTAATTGCTACGTTGCTTTTACGGTAAATGATTTAGCAGGCAGTCAACGCTCTCGCGGTAGTGCCGTATACGCTATAAAACTGTACTGAAGTTCGAAAACAGCGACGGCACAATAACAACGAGCACAGATCTTATCATACTACCGCGAATTCATCCCGCCAGATTAGGCTTAGCTGCAGTGATCTGGTGAGCACCGAGCGTCTGCTTAATTTCGTTGTTATTGTTAGTGAACTTGATGCTGGGGCGAGCATGCAGCGACTTCACACGCGCCTTTCCTGTAGCTTTTCGATTGCATTTGGATTCGGCACCTCAATTACTCCGTGGTTTTCGGAGACAGCTTAGCATGTTGGCGCCTCTTGGCGTAGAAAGTATCGTGCGAAGTGTAGTAAATGAGTTGGGTGTTATTCACGGTCAGTTAGAGTTGATATTTGCATCCATCGTGATAACCAAATTAAGACAATGTAGCCAACGTAGCACGCCCCATTACTGTGACCCCCCATATTCATTGTAGTCAAACATCGTCATCCCAGTCATCATTTATTAAGCCCTTGAAGCCGTTATACAAGGCATTACACAAGGGAGGGGGGGGCAAATAAATATCATAAGGACATGTTATGATACAATTGCAGTGCTTAACGAATAAAAGTGGAAATAAATACACATTAGGCATTGTTGAACATAAAGATATACTGGGAAAGTGTAAGAACTATTGCATGCGGTTGGTTGCAAGACGCTAACACCACTAAATACCGTAAGGCTAAAGAGTATGTATAAAAATAAAAAAAGAACAGCTTTATTGAAAAGAAGAAGCTTTCTTGAAGAACTGGTTGGCGAGAGGGTCGTCTAAGAGTAGAAGGCAGATACGCTTTTAATTCGACTGGGTCGCGCTCTTGAGCTATAGATTCAGGAAGGCTGTTCCATTGTTGAATGGCTGACGGCAGGAAGGGCTTGTTAAATGCGTGATTTGAGCCATGAAGACGTTGAATGCTTTAGAGTTTAACAGTCGACGAGAGGTGCGAGTTGACGGAATGAGCAGAGTGCCCTGCAGGTGAGAAAATTGTGATATAGTTTGTGAAATAGGCTGATCTGTGCGGTTTTTCTCCGGACAGCTAGAGGGGTTAGCTCAAGAGAGGATTTGATACGAGTGACGCTTGCATGTTTACTGCACTGAGATAATATGAGCCGGGCGGCAAGATATCATACTGATACGAGGGATGTCATCAGGTAATCCTGATGGAGCTCCAAATGACTTAAACATATTCTAGTTTAGTCCTTACGAACGTTTCGTTCTCAAGTTTCTGACAGCGGGAGGGGAGGGCCGCAGAGGTTCTTTTTAATGATCCAAGGATCCTGGAGGAGTCTGCTGCCAGTTTGACAATGTGGTCTGACCAGGTCAAGGTGCTCTTTATGAGGACACCCAGGTAGCCGTAGGAATCCACTTGAGATATTTAAGCGAAGTTTAAGGAATACTGAAAAACAAGGATGGATTTTTTGCGAAAGGGGAGCATGTGTTTGCATTTCGAAATATTTGGCTCCATGAGCCAGCACGAGCACCATGCCTCGATGATGTTAAGGTCTTGCTGCAGTAATGTTTGCTCCATATTGTTGGTGACTTGCCGATAATCAACCCAGTCCTCAGCCGAAAGACGGATGGACGATGTAACTCCGGATGGCAAGTCGTTGATCAATATGAGGAACAAGAAAGGGCCTGAGGAGCGATTCTTGGGGAACCCCGGAAAGCAGATCGGTTGTAGCTGACGACTCTCCACCAATGGAAGTGAATTGTGAGTGAGTTGTCAAAAAAACCTTCAAACCATGATAGTGTAAGTAGTTCGAGACTGAGCGTGGACAGCTTAGTCATGAGACAACGGTGGGCTACGCGGTCGAAGGCTTTTGAGAAGTCGATGAACATGGCGTCTATTTCAGAGGAGGAATCAAGGTCTAAGAGTGCGTCAGTGGGGAATTCAGCCCACTGCGTTTCACATGATAAGCCGGGGCGGAAACCGTGCTGCTTGTTATAAAAGAAAGAGTTAGTCTTCAAGATGACGGGCAATGTGGGAGAATACGATGTGTTCTAATATTTTGCAAGATACGCATGTCAGTGATATGAGGCGGTAATTGGACGGATCAGAACGGTTACATTTTTTGAAAACCGATGCAACTTTGGCCATGTTCCAGTCATCGGAAATTTTGCCTTCCAAGAGGGACTGGGTGAAAATGATGTGCTAAAAGTTGCTCGAGACTAGTTTTATACTTTTTTATAAATTTGGACGGGATGTTGTTGGGTCCTGGAGCACCTGAAGATTTTGGGTTTTCGATGAGTTTGGAAATTCCCTCAGCTGCGATAACGATCGGTGCCATACCGCTGAAACGTTGACGAGGTAGTGCTGGCACGTTCTGGGAGGTCTCGAAGGTAAAGACAGAAGAGAAATAGGAATTCATAACGTTAGCTCGCTGAGCAAGTGGCACGTCAGTGCCTATCAGCGAAGCCGAGCGTGATGTTGTGCGACTGGTTTTCAGGTTTCAGAATTTTCCAACCTTTAGTCGTAGCTTCATGGAACCAGTAGTTAATGAAGTGAAGGAAAGTTTAGGGGAAAGTTATTTCGCAGTACTATGAAAACTCATGACTTAGCTAAACGAAAATTAATCAGAAGTGGGCGTGAAAAAACAACTCGCAATTGGCGGTATCTAAACCCACAACCTCGGCAATACCCATGCGTTGCACTGTCAAATGTAATACTGCGGCTGTTGACCTTAAGCCCACTGTCTTAGACGTTTATGTACTATGTGTGCAAGGCCTCACCCTCGGCGTGCTACATGGCTGCACCAAACAACATGGCAGTGGATGACTGGACTGGACTGGAAAAATATTTATGTCCTGCAGAACGCGCTTAGCGCGTAGCGGGCGTCTCCCACGTAGGGACCGACAAGGGAATGCCTAGCGGCCGCTTCATGAGCCTACTGGACGGTCCATTGCTTGTCGGCGAGAAGAGAGCTTCTGAAGGACCTCTCCCACTTGTGTGAAGTAGAGTCGGGATGAGGGTTTCTGCAATCCCACAGCATGTGGGCAAGTGTCGCCATGTATCCGCACGAGGGGCACGTGTCGCTGGGGCACGCGTTGGGATAGAAAACGTGCAGTTGGGCTGGGCTTGGGTACGTGTGCGTTTGTAGTAATCGTAGCGTTAGCGCCTGCGTCCTGTTACGTTAGGGGCGGGGGGTAATGCGTCGTCCAAGGTAGAAGTGTTTTGTGACGGTGTGGTTCTTGAGGGTACTCGGATCCGCGCTGGTCCGCCTGGTCGGAGACGACATCAAGTTCGAACTCTTTGATGGCCGGTCTGCAGTCGTTGTCGATGACTGCCTGTTTGGTGTAGAGCACACCAATGGCTATTGCTACCTGATCCGCTACTTCGGTGTCCTGAATGAGGACTGTGGTGGAGTTGAGGATCCGCTGCGTGAATGAGACCGCGACCTCGGCAGAGGCTCGGTTGTTGCGATAGGCAGCGGTGTCTACGAACGACTCGTTCGCGGCAGCGGAGGCAGAACCATAAATTCACCAGTCATGTCGCAGTTTTAAAACAGGCGGCGATCCAATAGACCATCGTATTTTAACTAAGTGCATCAAAAGAAGTAAACTTGTGCGGCTCACCGTATAGTAAACGAGCAGAAGGGCGCTGAATAACCACTGCGATTAGATACCTAGATTGTTAGCTTTAAGCTGGCTTTGATCCTGCGCTCAAGCATTTTTAAGGCGAAAGCCTTATATGACTCGCTAAACACGAAATTTTACCGTCGGCGTCCGGCGTCGGCGACGAGTTGTGCAAAGAATCATCACGTGATGACGTCACAGATCGCAAAGATTGTGACGTCATGTGACGTAACGCCACACGATTCTGTTTAGCGCCCTCCATTTTGCTGCGAACAAAACCGGAGACGGCGCTTTGCAGTGGCACGTGAAGCCACGGCTCGTGCTCCGTGCCGGCGTCTACTCCGGTAAAGCCTCCTCGTTCCTTCGCTCCTGTGGCATAAGCCAACACCGTCATCACATGACATCGTAGCTTCGTCAAAGGTGGGCTGATCATGTAGGCAGTGCAAAACCAGGTGAGGTGCCTCCAATCCTGAGGCAGTGCGAAGCCACGCTAGGTGCACAAAGCTTTCGAGATTTGGCGGGGCAGGATAAATACATCTAGGGAGCCCATATGACCGGCCCTTTCATGTAGGCTCCCTAATACATCGACCGAGAAAAAAAAAGATGATGGCTTTTGCCATCGAGTCGTCTTAGGTGAATGCACAAGGGACCCCGTGATTTTCGCAAGAGTAGACGCTCAATTCCTTGCTCCAGCATGATGTCAAACGATTAGTAACCAGACCATTCTGTCTAACATGGGCATTGTGACATTGTATTTACGCACACACACAAACATACACACACGCACATCATACAAATACCACCGCTGAAACACCTAACTCAGGATAAGTTGCTTTTTGCAAGTGTTTCTGACCTCACAGAAGACCACCCTTTACAGGGTCACAAATTGAGAGTACTGCGCACTAACATTTTCATGTCTAGTTTCGCGTTCGTTTAATTTTAACGCATAACGCAGGTTATTCTGTCGTTCATATGTATAATTCTAGACATGTAGCTATAGATAAATGTTTGTCTACTAATTTATGAGGTTCACATAAGGCATAAATTTAAGTGTGCGGCAGCCAGACTGAAACTCTGGCTCAAAGCACAGCATCCGATGCTTCACAATTAGAACATGAATATGCACCTGCATCTCTCGTGTCATGGCTAACGAACTCTTTGAGACAACTGAAGCGTTCGGAGCGTTCCTGATGTTCTGTCGGATAAGGGGGAGCACAGGTCTTTAGTTATTGGAGCAAGAGCGGAGGTCCTACCAATGTATGTATATTTCATGTCCGATGCCAGCGGTTGCACGTGTTTCTCCCGCTCTGGCTTCGCGGCAGCTAACGCCCTGAAAAATCGTGTTGAAGATCGACACCTTTAAGATGGGCCTACTTTCGCACTATTTGCCTCGAAGCACATAACATTAAGAAGACCCTGTGTGACATTGACAGCCTTCAGGATCGGCGCAGTTTGTAACCAATCAGGTTGTAAAATTTCTTTTCGCCGGAGCGAGTTCCAATAGGGAGATTTGCATTGCTGTTTCTGTCGATTAAGTGGCGGCGTCATTTTCTATCCACGGGAAGTGAGCGAACCTTTGTGTTTTTAGAACATAAATTCACTTTTTATTGTAGGAAAATGAGGTGGATTTCTGAGGCGGGTGAAAACTTATTCGCAATGTTTCTGAGCTCTTGTTTTCGTATATAAAGTCGAAATTCCAAATCACAGTAAAGTAACTGTAGGCTGGATGTCAGTTAAATTCTATCTCCATCGTGTGTCCAAGGATAATCTGATCTGAATTCATTTTACCAGTGACTACAGCGCATTTGAAAAAAAAAACGCTGTAGTTTTCACGTAGCCAAGCTCATGCTCACCGGAGATTATCTAGGGGCGGAAACTACCAAAATTTCTGACGTTAAACGCTATTCCCGATAATTTTCTTGACGCACACGCGTTGAAATATAAATGGCGAGCAGTTGCCATAATATTAGGCTGCAGTCGACATGAAACCTGTGCAAGTTTCATTCGAAACGACATGTAGAATTTCAAGCAGAAAACAATGCCCATGGGACGAGCATTCCATGATTTATAAATCGTACGTCTATGGTTTAAAAATTCAAACAATGTAGAAATTACGACAACCGAAAACCAATAGCGATTGCGGCCCTGAACAGTTCTGAGTACACAAAATAAATAAAACCAATGCGCCAATTCTTTAGAGGCAAAGAAAGCTTGAAAGGGGTAACACATTACAAAGGGTGCGAAATAAATCTGTTTTTCTGTCGCTGTCGTAACTTCAGTAGTATGATATTATGATATATGCAGACGCTGTTGAAGAATATGCACGTTAACGTCAAAAGAGGGTATTTAGTCAAAGCAATGTCAACCGTTTTTAAACGTCGATAAAACGGGGCGCGCAGCGCTCGTCCTTTATCGGTAAGGCAAATTTAGTTGATAAATGTTGCTACGTGCCCCCGAAACTCACCACGACACGCGAGAAAAAGCAAAAATGTCAAGCTGATATACCCCACACACACAAAAAAAATCCATCGTTTCACTGTGTTGTTGTAAGCTACGCGAACTTTCGATGTGTGTCCGCGTATTTCTCCTTCACACCTTGACGTAGCTTATGAGGCGGATTATTGATGCCGATGCGACCAGGCTAATAAGCGCCACACGTAAATAACTCAGCGTCTCAGTGCCCGCAAAAAGTGTCCCGTCGTGTACCATTTATCGTTATTGTCTGCGCAGTCGCTCGGCAATGGCGTACTCGTGTTTTTTTCGTAATTTTTTTTTAAATGCGTGATTCACTTTGACTGGCTAGATGCATGTGGAAACGACCATATTTCATTCTGCTGTGGCAGCCCCATATTGCCTTATGCAAGCGGTTCGTTGTGACAGTTTGTTTTGCAAGAGCCGGGATGAATACTGAGGCGTGAAATTTTTGTCATTCTAAGAACTAGAGCTTAGTGATCGAGCATGGCACTGTCACAAGTACACTTAAGTCGATTGCTTCTAGGTTTTCTAGATTCTTGGGGCAACCTATGTCGGTGTATATTACGCCTCTCTCGTTTATCATGTTCGTAGCCCTGCACGACATTGCTAAGAGCTTTAGTTCTTGCTTTTTAGACAAAGTGTCACTATAACTGTGGAGAACTGAACCATTGTGATGTGCGTGTTTATGTGCTACGGCAGCCACTGAACACACCTTCACAGTCATCGCGTTTCGTTGTCTGGTAGGTCGAGATACTGGACAAGATATGCCAAATATATTGGCTACTATGTCATGAAATTATCCTAAACATCAAAATTAACATTTTTTACGTCAAGGTGCTAAACTGCATTGTTTTAACCTACCCCTAACTGCGTAACCTAGTGACATTTATTCTAAGATATCATCATTCTGTCCGATAGGGAGGAAACAGTATGCGGGTCACTTTACACATGGGCCACAACAACTTGGAGATTAAATCGACAAAAGCTCTCTTTTTGGGGGTGCCGTAAGTGTTCATAGCTAGCAGTTTATAACTGCGAGTTGTCTGATGCAATTTGGAAGTTGAGCTTCTTCAGCATAAGAATATCTGCGGTTCCACGTGCAAAACTACGATATAGCTATGATGCAAGCCGTAGTAAACTGCTCCGGAAATTTCGAACATCTGGCTTCCTTTCACGTGCATTGACATCGCACAGTACACGGTCCTCTAGCATTTCACCTCCATCGAAATGCAAACGCCACGGCTGCAACCCGCAGCCTTCGGGTAAGCAGCCGTACACTACGTAAAACCCCAGATAATATTAATATTGCTCACAAATACACCGTTCAAACAAAACCTATTAGCCGCATCTCGTGTTCTTGGGCTCAACAGCACGTAGGAGTAAATCGCAAGTATAAAATGAGCTTCTTTATTCAGAATGAAGGTGCCGTATGCACAGGTTTTGTAGCTTATCTTTGTAGGATGGTAATTTTCTTTTCTTTCGGAAGCTAACAGTTTAATATATCAATGGCTTTCAAGTGCTGTCTTCCGTGAAATGCGGTGCCTAAGACACATAGCGATAGTTTTAACAGCGAAGCTGTTCTTTTCGAGACTTCACAGTCCGTTAATGGCGTAGCGCTGGTCACGTGGCCGTGTGGAGAGAGTGGGACTCAGTAGGTAAAGGAAAGGCTGCGCCAAGATGGGCTCTGCAAGGCTCGGCGGAAAGGCGCACAAATGAGACGCACGCAAGCATGGGCGGGGGTCGGTGGAAAGAGTGAACCACATAGAGGCGCGCCAAGAGTGGGTGTCGAGGCTCGGCGGAAACTGTGAACCAATCGGAGGTGCGCAAGGATGGGTGAGGGTGGGCCTGACGAAGGGAGGCATCAGCTTCGCTGTTTCGTTAGCGTTCGCGAAGTGGTGCTGGCCGATTTTTTTTCTGTCCTTGCACATTTCGTTTGGTATTCTGCTGGAACTGGGTAATAATATAATTGTTGGCGTTTTACGACCCAAAACCATGTTATGATTATGAGGGGCGCTGTAGTGAGATCTCCGGAAATTTTGACCATCTGCTGTACTTTTACGTGCACCTAAATCTTGGTACACGGGCCTCGAGCATTTCGCCTCCATCGAAATGCGGCCGCCGCTGCCGGGTTTTGATCCCGCGAACTGCGGGTCAGCAGTCGAGCACCATAACCACTAGACCACCGTCGAGGGTGCCGGCACTGGTTGTCGACTTGACTACCAGTTCACCCAATATATTGTTTTGTTTTCGTACAGCGATCTTCCTGTTTGTTTTCTGAGCCTTGCATCTTTTTTCACTGTTCCAAAATGACCGTGTACTGATACAAAACCAGTCGATATGTCTCTTATTTTGCGTTAAGCTTACATTTGCACCTTCTACCTCCCTGCCCTTCCTTTCAAAAGGGTCGAGAGGCGAACGACCACGCAGTCGAATTCCGCGTATCCCTCTGGGGGCTCAGCCATGGGCTGTCTCGTTGCCGCATCGATATCTCTTTCAGTGCAACCGCATTCATGCGAGCGACTGTCTGGTCCTCTGTTCCCCGATCACGTCCAATGAGGGCGTTGCTAAGTGTTTCTGACGCTTCAGGCGCATTGGCGGCGGGCCAGTCGTCCTGAATGCGAACCACTTCCGCGATGCTGAACCACGTCACGTACACGGGTCATATCGGTCTGTCTTCTGTCTGCTGCAATCATGCACTGTCCAGTATACCGTCTTCATGCATTCTATCGTGCGTACTCACGTCTCATACCCAATTTGTCTCATGATGTTCGTAATTGAGACTTCTACTGTTCGGCAATACATAAAGTATCTGCAGCAGAAACTGTTCTGTAGACATTGAATCGCGGAAGAACACCATGAGGATGACGCATGGAGCCTATAATGAACGGAAATTGCTGTATCGAAAGATCTGCACTTTTTCAGCAAGTGTGCGTTAGGTGTTTTTATTCGTTTATTTCACATTTAGCACGTTCGCGCGACTCGACGTTTCTAAAGTGCTGACCCGTAGGTCACGGGAGTGAATCCCGACCGCGGCGGCCGCATTCCGATTGACGCACAATGCTAGGTTCCCGTGTGCTTAGATTGGGGTGCACGTTAAAGAACCCCAGGTGGTCGAAATTTCCGGACAAATATAGTTCGGAGTTTTAAAACGGAGTTGTCTTTGAAGGCCTGAGAAACTTTATCGGCAGGGCGTGCGCCAGCGAAAGGCTTCTACAGGAGGTGCTGAGAAGAGATACAAAAGCACGGCTTAAATTAGAGGAGATATGTTAAGGGAAGCCGTAGGGCACCGTTTAAGAGCCGTCGTATAAAGTCGGGTCGTTGGCAGCATGCGTTGACGGCCGCTCTACAATGGGAGCCTCGAGAGAAATTGTCCCTCGCTCGGCGACGCGTGGGTGGACGAACAACTTCACGGCCGCTTTTACAACGTTCGTTGAGCGCGATCGTTCTTGTTGCGCATTTTTACCGGACCAGCGACGCTTCCTATGCACGCCCACCTTCAACGAATTGTGGTGTATGGTGAAACGTGAACACAACGAGCGCTATTTATTGCGAACAAAGTTAAACGAAGACTCTTTGCTCTCACGGCGTCATTTGAGGACTCATATGAGCTCGTTCGCGCGTTACTACGTACTTTAAAACACATACGTTGTTCCTTCTGCAACGAGCCGTGACGATCGAAAGGCAGGCCGAAAATAACGTGACAATTTGATCGAGCTAGTTGGTGATGATCTACCATTGTAGGTAGCGGAAAACTTTGCTGAGGACGGATACGAAAAGAACACGCCGCAAGCTCTTACATTAACTGAAAGTTTGTTCATACCAGATCCGTGCAAGGAAACAGAAAAAAAAGAACAAGCCCACGTGCCAAGCCAATTCGTAATCAACCATTTGTATCGAACAACACATAAAGACAGCGAAACTATTTTTAAGTTAAATAGACATTCAATGTAATCACGTTGCATTTCATCTGCCGGCCCCGCCACTGTGGTCTAGTGGTTATGGCGCTCGACTGCTGACCCGAAGCTCGTGGGATCGAATCCCAACCGCGGCAGCTGCATTTTCGATGGAGGCGAAAATCTTTGAGGGCCGTGTACTTAGATTTAGGTGCACGTTAAAGAACCCCAGGCGGTCGAAATTTCCGGAGCCCTCCACTACGGCATCTCTCATAATCATATCGTGGGTATTGTGTGTTAAACCCCAGATATTATAATTATAATTCATTTCACCTGCCTCAACAATCGCGAAAATAACGGGTGTATATTCGTCGTGACGCACGAATAGATTGATGTCCTTTGATATAGGCAACATTCTTTTGAGATGAATCTTCTCTTATCAAAACAAATTAATGCCACAGACACGTATAGTACGATGTGGCCTCTTATGTAATTCTGTGAACAACGCAGGAAATGGACGTGAGACTGCCTTTTCCTGTGAAAACTGACGACACATTAAAGGGGCCCTACAACACTTGCAAGTAACCATCGAATGGATTCACTAAAGGAGCTTATTGCCTCACGAATCGACCACCGCAAATGTTTTTTTAGAATTCGTCCAGTGCGAGCGGAGTTACAGAGAGTTTTCGCACGCTGTAATTGCTTTCTCTCTTCTCTCGTCCCGACGAAAGTTCTGGAAGCAATGCAGGCGGACATGACACGAGGGAAGAAGGTGCATCACGCGCGCCCCGTGACCTTGAAGGCTTTATCTTTTTTTTTTCTTCGACCGCGCGGCTTACTTTCAGTGCGATGCTCAAATCAGCCAGTGGCGTGGAACTTGAGTCAATGACGCAGTGATATTGAGTAAGTAGCATCATTTGTCAAGAGGAGAAGAAGCGATTCTTAGCTGGCTTTGAGAGTTTTGTGTGAATTCCAGGCCGCGTGCTGCACTATAATGTTTGGCTCGCGTGTTCTCGGAAGTCTCGACTACCCAACGAAAAAATGTTGCAGGGCCCCTTTAAACAAGAAAGAGTGTGTCTGGTCAAGTCCGTTCTTGCCTGTTTAGATTTCAACATTACAGAGATGATGGTGAAGGTAAAAACCTCCAGGCACTGCGCCGACCAAAATGGAAATTAAAACACACAGCAAAGACGTTTCGGCTCCCACACGGGAGCCTTGTCCACAAGTGAAATGTGAGCCTGTGGCTATCCAAATTCCTTCTTGAACGCTGTCGAACGACAAATGGCCCGTCCACAATTGCCCTGTGCTGCCTCTGGTAAATAGCGCGCGGGGTTACCGTATACCCCTTCCATAAGCGAAGCCCTAAGCCGTGTTCTGCGTTCATACAACATCCAGGTGGCACATGTTTCAGACAAGAAAGCGCGAGAAGCACTCGTGAATATGAAGGACAGAAGAAGTGAAGTGAAGTTCCCCGTTGTGGTGTACGCTGTCCCATGCGCGGATTGTGACGACGTATATATTGGTGAGACTGGTGACTTCGAACGGCGTCTCAAGCAGCACAATTATGACGTGAAGAAGGGAAATGTGAAATCCAGTGCTTTGGCTGAGCATGCGTCAGGTGGACACACAATCGACTGGGGGAGGGCACGTGTTCTCGCTAGAGAAAAAGGACTGTTACGGAGTCTTCATCTTCAGTCGCTCGTGATACAGACCACACCGCGCACTCTCAACAGGAGCGATGGTAATCTGCCGCCAGTTTATGCGCGCTGCCAGCGTGACGTATTCAAGCGTACATAAGGCGAACTGCTTGACGCATGTTTCATTTCACTTGTGAACAAGGCTCCCGTGAGGGAGCCGAAACGTCTTTGCTTTGTGTTTTAATTTTCATTTTGGTCGGCGCAGTGCCTCGAGGTTTTTACCTTCACCATGTATCATCCCGACCAGTCGGGCTTCCGTCAAACATTAAACTTCATTACAGAGATGAAACTTCATTAAACTTCATCAAACATTAAACTTCATTACAGAGGTGACAGGAAGTAAGCAGTTTCTTAGCATTTGAGTTTTGTGGCGTTTGAAGTGGGCAGTGTGCTGTCGAAAGGTACATAGCGTGGCCTCGCTAGAACTCTGTGCCTTGCCTCATGGTGGCCCGTACTCTCTAATTGCTACCTTCTAGAGCTATTTATTTAATATTCATTTCACTATACACTCTTAAAATAACGTAGTAATAAGTGAGTAATTGCAGTATTTCCTAAACGATGTCAGTGTTACTTCGTGTTCTTAACGCTTCACCCTGATATAAGTATAGGAAACATTGTCATTACTACTCAGCGAGAGGGGGTTAGTAAAGGTTGCAATTTGCGAACGTTACGAGGAAGTAGACATTACTATCTCCTCCGACCACGGTGTGCCGTGCTGCAATTTTGAGAGTATTACAAAAAATTTGCAAAACTGTAGTTTTCTTGACTATGTTAATTGTAGTAACAGTATTGTGCTTCGTCATGACATACGTGTACGCAATTTAAAGGTATAAGAGTGTGGTCTCAAACATCGATTATATGTCTCAGTTCATGGCTGCTGACCGGTACAACTTCTGTTACCTCAAGCCTTCACGTTGCTGTTAGATTATATTTCGCGTTGAAGTGTATGTATGTGTGTTCTTGCAGCGCCTATTACTAGGAGCTGGTTCTCGTTATGGTTCGTTCATGCCCCTATGAAAACATCTTGTACGTGAAGATTTTATATTTGTGTGTGTTTACAAGGCCGATCACCTGAAGTATCAACTAATTAGTTCAATTAGTCAATTAGCTCAAGACAATGCCGTTTTGTCTACGACATCTGTCATAGCGTGAGTAGCACCGGGAAGTTAAATCCCATAAACTGACCACTTGTACCGTTTATTGTATTGTTATTTCAGCTTGCCCTTGCGTCATAGTATCGACTTTTTATAAAAATGTCAACGTCACACGTAAACTAAATAGGTGCAAGCCTGATGTCGGGTAATTGTAGTTAAGCAGTGTTAGTAGCCGTACGTACAAAGCAGTGACTGTCATGGTAGTAACGTTAAAACTACCTCTGCATTTCTGCTTTCCTGTAGGTAGTAACTGTACGTAGTAAGTGCCATAGTAGTAAAGTTACTAACTTGTATGTTACGACCTGCAGTTGCTAGACTGGTAGTGAGTGTTGTGACAAGAGCTTACTACCTCAGGTTTATCAAAAACTATTCACAACATTGTTTTAAATAGCGTATGTGTAACAGATTTTTCTTGCCTTGCTAGTTTCTCTTTTACTGCCCAAAATTGCGCTCTTTATCCCTTCTTTCGATTCGCATGACTCGCTCGCGTCATATTACTAAGGAATTCTTTCTCTGTCAAGGCAGAAGAAGGAATAAGAGAGCCGAAGGAAATAAAAGACGACACATTCTAAGAAAAAAATTGTTGATACAATAAATGTGGCATGCCACAAAATGAAAAACGTGGGTGTCATCTGGCTTTACCTCTATTTAGCGCTATTATATTGCATAAACGTACGTACTGCCTACCCGCCTTTGTTGACCGCGTCTTGTTGGCAACCGCCGCTCGAGGAAGCCTCGTTGAGAATAAGAGCGTCCATGTCGGGAAAGAAGAAACCGCACTCGGCCATAGCCGAAGACGTGCTTCGAGCCAGCTGTCCGATGCCTTAGCACATCCGTATACGTAATGATGGAAGCAAACCTCAATGGCTAGCGCCACGTCGGCGACAGACGGACACTGCGTATTTTTGTTGGCTCATCGGCTGCCGAGTGATACGCGAAAAGTACGAGTGGCACCAAACACGTAGCGCGAGAGCTTTTGGGGCGACCACTCGGATCCTTTTCTTTCAACACTATCGCACCTGCTATTGACCCTTCCATCTACCAGCTGTTTTTATTCGTTTTTTTGTCATGTTTTTTTTTTTTCATAGCTACCGTTGATAAAAGCCTGCCCCCTAACATTGGTTTGTAAGCGAGATTTGTTAGCCAGTGCACAGGGATGCACTAAGTTCGGGTTCTCCGCAGGTTTATTGTGAGCTTATCTGAGCTACATTATTAAAAAAGAAAGATAGAGAAGGTAGAGGTGTGTGCTAGAGAAAGAAAGCCGAGGTAAATAGGCCGTTTAGAATAGTGTACGCAAAGCTGGCATTCGTTGGGTGCGTAGGTTATTTCCGCCACTTAACGTGACTACGCAAGCGGATGGCGTTTCGACGCATGCGCAATAGCCAGTTTTACAATAGGATACGCAACGATAGCCTTTGTTGCGTACGTAGCATATAACGCATGTGCCGTGGCGACCAACGCTAACGAAATGCTTTGCGCGCCCAATTCAAAAGCTGCATAGTTCGAAGTTACCGCTTGTGTGATCTGTTTTATTGTGTCACTGAAATTGGTGGAAGAGAGAATTTTCGCAGCGGCAGCGTACTGGTAACTAACAGAAAAAGCGTACTCACAGGCTGGGCCCGCTTTTCTGTTATTTGCGAATTTCTGGGGGCATGAGAGTCAAAGAGGCGTTTCTCGGGGAGGAATTCGGCATTTTTTTCTCAGTGCCGCGATTTCTCAGGGCTGCTTGGCTATCTCGATGCGCTTTCGGACTTGTGAATTATGTTTCCGCTACTCTGTTAACCTCTTCCTTTCTAGGCAAAGCCGGCAGCTCTTAGAAGAACCAAAAGGTTCTCTTGCGAGTCTCTTGTGCCTGGTTAAATATAGCACGCTCGCTTTCTCTCACCGTAGGGCGTTATCGAGTTTTCAAGTTTTCACACTGTCCTAGTTTAGGTATTATAGCATATAACGAAATTTTATTTTCACCTATTTATTGCAGGTGGTACTCGCCCTAGATGTTTAGAAGCAAAATCTACGCCAACTCAATTTTGTCTTTCTTCTTTTTGATGGGGTGACTGGCATGTTTTGGCATGAAAAAAGATATCATGAGATTTGCATTGTTCTCTATTCCTTGGGAACTTTAAAAAAAGGAAAAGGTCAAAATTAAAAAGCAGTTAACGTCGTCGAGCGTCTGTTTGTCGGCATCTTCAACAAAGCGCACTAGGGCTTTGTGCTAAATTATGTTTGACGTGGAACGCTGCCCCATGCTGCTAAAGGCGCAACAACTTTCACGCCATTTGCAGTGTCCTTAGCAGGCTTCCGGAAATGCCTAGAAATGTTCATCAAGTACATGTCATGAAGCCATGTGTTCAGATTGCCTTGTCACACATTGAGATATTTTGACACTGAACGATGTACGAAGTGCAATACCCTGACCTGCCTTTGACAATCCTGAGTTTATAGCTGTGTGCCTATTGAGTAAAAAAATGAGGAAGTCACCGTTTCTTTAGCTGATGTGTCTAATCATTATATTTGTCCTTCTAGGCTGACATTTTTTAATACTAGGCAATTATAAATTAGGCTGATGGATAATTAGGCTGAAGCGCACTGAAAAAAAAAACGCGGACAGCTGCTGTGAACAGGACAGCGCTTACTCCTGTCCACTTCTACTGTCCACGTTTTTTTCTGTGTAACGTCTTCTAACTCATTCGCCTATCCGACTGGTAGGGCAGATTCTTCAATGTGCGGTAACAGCAACTGTGTAGAGACTATAGATTATCTCTTGTACCGCTGTCCCCTATTTCAACTACATCGACAGACTCTCCAGTGTGCCAGTTTGCCTTAGGAGACTTGATGGTCGGTCTTTAATGAAGGAAAGACCTTGGGAGTCTGTCTTCACACAACATTGGCTCAGAAAACCACACGAGCCCTCCTGCAGTACTTCAAGGCAACATAATTGAGTGACCGCCTGTGATACGCTCCTCTCTGTGTGTGTTGTGAAATGTGTTTCTGTGTATATTTACTCCCTCATTCCACTCCCCATGAGTAGGGTAGCAAACTGGACGCTAGTTTACCCACCCGCCTATCTTCTATTCCTTCTTTCTCTATCCTTCTCATAACGAAAAAGTTCAGCGGAAGATGAAGCGTTGAGGAAGCGTTTCAACATGGAAGCTCGTCTTCGTGAGAGCCCTGACGGAAACTAGTCCCCTTGTCGAGTCGTTGGCTTCAGCGACATTTCCTTTTCGACAATTTTTCTTGACTTCATCCATGGGTTTCATTCAATAGAGCTAATTGAGACGGCGCTTGCATATTGCAGAATGGCTGTGCCAGGTCCTAAGTTTTGTCATATTGCATTGTTATTTGTTTGACAACAATTTTGCGAATGATGAACCGTTCAGCAAAAAGTCTATTCACACATCGCAACACACTCGCATTCATGCGCCACCTCAATATTTATGAGCCGGGGGGGGGGGGGTGCCATCACTTCACCCCGCAACCTCTCTTACGAGAACTTCTTCGTAAAGGTATCTCGTGCGAGTCGCGTATTTCATAAAAAAATTGGGGATGGGCGAAGCATGTAGGGAAGGGTGCTTCAGCTCCACTAACGTGGAACCTGTGTAGGGGCGAAGCATGCAGTGTATTCCCATAGCAAAATCACTGCTAATGGACAATTAGAGACAGAAGAGATATTAGACACAGAGACCCGCTGTCCGATTTTAGTTAACATGCACGCTGCAAATTATTGTTCAACTACACACAAGAAAAGTCTCCCAGGGGCACTACATTGCAGGCCAAAATCCAGTGACTATACATACGTGAAGGAAAGAATCGGAAATTTTGAGGGCACGTTTTTCTTTGTTATACACAATATTAATGAGCACTAACACACAATAATGCCAAGGAAAGTATAGGGGATGTTATTAGTAGTAAACGTAGTGTAAATGTTAAGAAAGAAAAGTGGACGAAAAAATAACTTTCCGCGGGCAGGGACCAAACCTGCGACCTTCGCATACATACGTGGTGGCCGGTGAACGGTTGTGCAGCGCGAGCAGTCCCTTTTTTCGAGAATCTCGCCAGCAGAGGCTGCCTGCGTCGGCGTTGTCTCTCGCGGGCGAGGGTGCGTTCTCGTTATTCGCGGTCTGGTAGTTCAGCGTTCATCGCAGAAACAGCGTTTCCATAGTCAACGCTCGTTGCTCGCTCTCTCTCGCCACGCGGCGAGCGCTGAGGCGGTGGCGCCCTCTCTTGCGCTGAAGCGAATGGACAGGACACGACGATGCAAGCAAGCAAATGGGTCATGATGATGCACGCATCGACAGCAGACGACAATGCCTCCGCCGACAAGCCTAGACCCTAAGGTGCTTCGCCCCTAGAAGCAAAAATTGGGGGACGCTTAAGCTTCGCCTTTAAGAGTTGAACGCGATAGCAATATCCTGCCCCTAGTGCGCACTTAGAACACTACGGGTGTTTAACAGAATGCACGCAATAAGGTGTGTGCCTTATGTAATGGGTAGCATGCTTTAAACCAGGAGCAATTATGCGCGAGAACCTTTTTCGAAGCTGCGATGCACCCACTACGTGGTCTTAAGGGAATACGCGAAGTAATGTGTGTGCCTTTTGTAATGGGTGCATGTCTTTAAACCATCAAGTCGTTATGATATTGACGTGGTGTGACGCCCGATGGCAATGTACGCTTATACCACGCAATATTACTGCGATATTACATCTCTTACTGTGACACCTGTATACAGGACGCGTATTTTTGGGAAGCATCAAAGTTACTTTCAGTGCAGCTCCAAGCAGAGACGTGGCTGTGTGGTAGAACACCTGCTTGCCACGCAGACGGCCTGGGTTCGATTCTCACTCGGACCCAACACTTTTATTATTTATTTTATTTGCAGCTTTTTTGATTTTTCGGTCACGGACAAGATGATGATCTTTCGCTCACAACCAACGGTGCCGGCGCCGACGCCGACGGCGGAATTTCTGCGATACGAGCTCTTTAACGCTATCGCGTTAATACCTCTGTGGGCTTCATTTCGTATCACAGTGCAGTAGCGGCACGAAAGATGAATGATGCCAATCATAATGCCACGCGCGCTTCTTTTGCTGTGTTTGTGCACGGCCGGTGGTCTGGAGGCGCGCGCTCGCTCCCTTCCTTACGACCTGAGCAGCCGCCGGAAGTACAATATAACTTTTTCTATACAGTCATGACGGCGCGCTCCGCGTGAGGGCGTCGCGAGCCAACCCCCCAAAGCGCGTTGCGCCGCATGCGCTTCGTATTGTAAACCAGCTGTGCCCGGCCAATGTCTCGTGCCAATTACTTCTGTCAGTTGTAGGAAGCGGTGAGGGAAGTACAGGTGCATGTGGGGGCAGCAAGGCCATACACGGGAATTTTTTTCGGGGGGTGTTTGTGTGTAGAACGCCAAGCTTTGGCAACTGGTGGCACAGCAAGCGGTGGCATGTTCGGCGTTTCTTTCATAGATGAAACACTTCGAAATCGCGATTATGATAATAAGATGAATCGTGCTGCTTTATTCTGAACGGCTTCCAGTAGATTAGTTAGGGCTATCTGGTGGGAATGCCAAATGACTGATACAGGAAGTTACTTCATGAAGCCTGGGATCGTCGACCAGTCGCGTCATTCGGGAAAGTAGCTTGCTGCCGTAAGCACCGCACTTGGATGTACGTGCCGCAGTGAGTTTCCCCGACGTGTTTTTCGTGTTCGTGCCTGCCTGCTTTTGCGAAGTGACCTTCGTGTGCTTGGTGTTCTGGTGCAGCGTTCGCACAGCGCGCACATGGTGTACTGTTGTGTGCCATTTTGCAAGTAGCGGTCTGGAAAGACTGCTGGCCTGTCATTTCTCCAATTCCAATGCCTACCAATAACAATGTATTATTATTATTATTATTATTATTATTATTATTATTATTATTATTATTATTATTATTATTATTATTATTATTATTATTATTATTATTATTATTATTATTATTATTATTATTATTATTATTATTATTTTATTCCCGCTACAGTGATTGCGACTCAGCTACTTGCGGAAAACAGTGGCCGTCCCCATTATGCAGCGACTTTCACCTTTTTGAAGTATTTATTTCAATATTAAAGCACGAATTATGATGCCTTCTACAAAAAATGTGCAATTTTGTTATTTTCAAGTAGAGTGACGGCCGGCATGGGCATTTCCAATAAACGTTTCCTAAACCATTTTTTCCCAAAGAATAAGTTTTGCGTCATTTCATACGCCGGTCGGTGGCGGATCATGCGGCCGAGCCTTCTGAGTGCGACGCACGATCGCGCATGCGCGTCAAATGCAATATTCAGCCTCTTACTTATTCTCGAAGTTACGGAGAACTAAAAAAGAGGCTTTGCAATAACCGCGTCACTGCTCTGCCGAGCAACAGAAGCCGGCGTATGAGCGGCCTTCGCCACCCCTTTTGAAAAGCGGGATTAACCAGAGTCATCATATATGCTTGCTACCATGTTTCTATCGCATTAGTACCATGCATACCGTATAGAGTAAATTCAGAAAGGGCCATGGTAAGTCCGAAGCCAAGCACTCCCTGGGCGCGCTAGGCTCCGCAACGGCCGAGAGCGGGTTGGCTCGGAGCGCCCCCACGAAGTTGCGGTCATAGGTAGAAACAGCCCCCCGTGCGCAGGCCGTAAAGGAAGGGGTGAGCGCGCGCCTCCAGACCGGCCGTGGTTTGTGTAACTGGTCCGGTGCGCTTGTGATCGCTCTCTTGCGCCGGCCGCGCTAGAATGTCTGGGAACATTCCAGATTGTAGTAGGTCAATTTGTCAAGATTGCGCTCATGACGCGAATAGCCAGGATTATTCCAGAGCTGGCGCAACCACCAGTGATAAGGCTAGAAAGTTCGATACATGAGGTATTAAAGACTGCGCATCACAGCGATGTTCAGTTTTATCGACGGCCGACGCTCTGTTCGCGGCAATCAGTGTACAGTGTGTATTGCTGTAGTGTGACTTTTCTTTTCCCGGCCTCAAGTTCTGCTAAATAATAGTTTAATCTTCGACACGCCGACTGCTGCATTCGTCAGCGTCACGACCACGAGACAATAACCTTTACTTGAGGTTTCTCAGATAAAAGTGTATACCCATTTCATTCTGTGCAGGTTGGTGACCAGCGGAACAATTTAGCACAGGAGACTGAGGTGAGACAGATTTTGGAACCATAGCGGATCACGCACTCTGCAACTATGTCCGAAGTGTCGGACCAGAATGTCTCTTGCGAATTTAGCGTATGGTCCATTAAGGATTTCCGTTTGGGAAGCATGGTACTTTGTTTGTTTTTGCCGCATTCTCCGTTTCGCGACATATAATGTCTTGTGTAGCTTGCCTCGTGCGCATGTCGTTTCATGCAAAGTCTTAATTGGTGTTTGCCACCTGTGTATTCCTTTCTTCAATTTTAGTGGACTGGTGTTGAGTGGGGGAGTTTCCCTTAATTGTGTGGTACATAAGTTTTTTGTCGACGCACAGAAAAAGTACACATTACCAAATCCATATAAAGCCTGGCTGTTTTATTGTTCTCTTTTTCACTCCATTCTATTCATATGACTTTTGTTATTTTAAGATGGGAGGAACTTGAACCTGAGTTTCCGCACCGCAAGAGCTTGCAATACAAAATATATGTTTCTTTTCCTTAGTCATGACCGTGGTTGTACTGATGACTGTAGATGACTGTACACGTCAAGGACATCCATGTTCACTATGTGAGCATGTGAGAGAAAAAAACATATTTAGCACTACATATGGAGGTTTCCGATCCATCAAGTTGAAATCCAGTGGAAGGGCCTGTTCAGCTGCTTGAGCTGTGTTCATAGACGTTTGGTGCTCCGAAGACACAGCCTGTACCTTTTCACACAGCATTTAGCGTGTTACGACAGCCCGATGTCAAAATAACGCAAAGTGACATACTTGAAGAAAATTCGATGGAGTTTCTGTTTTTCAGAAACTGTACTATTTGTACGATTAGATATTTTTCAGAAATATTTGTACAAACAGTTATTACCACTTTTAAAGTTTCATCCTCACTTTTCTTTCAGTACTTTTTATTGAGGGGCGGGAATGGGTTAGGGGCGGGGAGAGCTGGAGCGATGGGTTTCGCTTAGTTCATTGGTCTTAACTATATGACTATTGTTAGAGTGTTGTAGGCATCCATCTTGGCGCGTTTTTGTAGCAAACTATTGTTTGTTGCAATACGGAGCCGTCTCCATCTTCATGTGCTTTCTTTTGCTTCTGTTTCAAACTGCGCTGCCATGAGCCATTGTTGTATCGCCGAAGTTTAAGACTGAGGTATCACCATAACGGTGTGACCAAAAGCTGTACGCAAGGTAAGTGGTTTTAAATGCGAAGCATTTCTTAGCGAACCTCAGGCACTTAGGCCGTTTCTATCTAGCCGCCTACGTCTGGGCGCTCTCCTGGTCGTCTACATAACTTGTAATATACCAAAATTGGCATAGCAGGGAATTAGTGTATGACGAACACGATTCACTGGTCATAACATGAATAACGCAAAATACCTGTCACGTACGTCATGAAACCCTTTCTCTCAGTCACGTGTGGCACATACCGGTATACCAGAGTTCATGTTATGCGGGTATGTGCCACTGGTGATACAGTCTCAACCAACACATAAACCGCGAACACACACCTTGACACGCAAGGAAAGGTGATAATAATAATCGTTGGGGTTTTATGTCCCAAAACTACGATGTGATTATGACAGACGCCGTAGCGAAGGGCTCCGGAAATGTTGACCTTTGGGTATTCTTTAACGGGTACCCAGATCACACAGTACACGGGCATCTAGCATTTTGCCTGCATCAAAATGCGATCGCCGCGGTCGGGATCGAACCCGCGACATTCGGGTCAGCAGCCGAGCACCGTAACCGCTACACCACCGCGGCGGACGCAAGTAAAGTGAGGAAGTTAAAGACAGAACACCCGTGGAAGACGCTCAACTACCATGCACTCGTTCGCGTGGTCCGCAACGTGTACCACGTCGATTACGCAAAAACCGGGGTCAATGCTTCCTACAATAAATCTGCCGAGAGAACCAAGCCCCTCATCATTACCGGTGGCTTCAACATTGACTTATCAAGACCCAACAACGATTGGTCCTTATACTGCGTGAAAGACGGCTTGGATGTGGACAGCGCATCAAAAGACCTCGCACCACGTCCACGACAGAAGGCATCATACATCATTTCATCGTGAGAGGCGTACAGGATTTCCACCAGTTGCACTATACCTCGCACTTCATTACACGTAGACTCCTCATAACCGCGATCACGAAGTCCGATCCAGCCGCTGGTGCTCACTGATCACGGTGATGATGACCTTCTTCAAGAACTGTCAAGAACCCCTTCTACACACACACACGGGTTCGTGAAGCGTGCGTGCGTTCTCCGTTATAACGGACAACTATAAGCATAACAACTGTAACTGTTACTGTAACGTAGGTGCAGTGCTCCTGCACGTGCCACTCGGCTGTGTGCATGTCTAGGGAAACTTTTCTGAATGAAGCTATGTTGCGAGCTAACGGCTGTCCTGTGCATTGCTGTTCCTCCTTTGTCCTGTTCGGATTCGCGCTATCCAGCATTGAAGCATATAAGCACTATATACCAGCTTACCGCTTCTGGTGTTGGTAACACCCATGTTGGCATCGTTACGCAACTGTAAACAAGTGCTTATATAATACATATATGCTCTTCAGCGGATTAGTGCGCGTATACCAATTCCACATTTCTCTAGCGTCATTCCGTAACATTTCGCTCAATGTGAAAAATTACGCCACAGTCACCATCACGCGTATGCTTCGCATTACATCGACTCGCACAGTGCGTGGGATCTGCCAAATTTTTTTCTATTCATGTCTTACTATAAGAGGGCAGATATAGTGATCGTCCACTCACGTGGCTTCGTTATCCTTTACAACAACATCCATGCGCATTTTTTTTACACTATAGGCTACATCGCTAACGATGGAAACACATTTATTGCACGGCCAAGTTATGCCTCCTTTGGGTACATTATGCTTTACCTGTTAATGTCTAAACAATCTTTAATGCAAAATTCTAGCTAAAGTAGTAATTGCAAGCGACTTCTATTTTAGCGCTGTCGTAACTTAGACGTAATATTTCTGTGCGCTGTTACCCTTTTCTTAGGGCTAATTTTTTATAAAATTTGTGAAGATAACAACGCAGAAGTTCCTATTTTGAATTTAGTCTTCTAGATAATGTGCGAAGGTTTCAGTACACGACCTCTTTACGTATGAGCATTTAGTTGTCACTTGTGAGTATGATGCTCAAAAGATTTTTCATTGTTAATGACGCAAGTAAGCAGTAGAATCATAAAGAGCCCAAATTTGCGTTCTTGAATGCCAGAAAAAAAATTGAAAAATGATGTACTACAAAGGAGTTATTGCGGGCGGGTGCTCAAGAATTGAAACGTTGTGAACAAAGATGACAGAGCTTTTGCGCATGGACTTGCAAACGACTGACGCCAAATAAACACGTGTGATAACATGCAGTATAAACGAAAGAATGGGAATTGATCAAGGAATAATTTTCTTCGTTAGACGTAACCTAATTTCTAACATGTAGTATGTTGCTTCGGCAATGGGACTGTGACAAATGCAGTTTCATTGGCTAGTTATTCGCTAGACTTGTCAAACATAGGTCATAAGTCACCACCGTAGCATCGAACGGGACACTGCAATACACGTGATCTATTGGGGCAAAGTAGACAAAAGAATCATAACACGCATAGCTAGGCGTTTGTCATCTTATGTTGTGCATCGAGTGCTTACTTCTATTATTCGGTTGTTTTATGCATTGTTTGCAAGTATTACGAACATGGTGAGCACAATCTTAGCTTGTCATTATTTATTCATAGGGCCCATTGGATCCGCCGAAGTGCCGCGGCTGTACTTTGTTGACCTTCACAAATTCCGTGTAGAGGCCCACTCTTCAACCATGTAAGCTATTTTCAGTGAGCAGTCATGAAACAAATATTTAGGATCGATTGGCGCTACAAATATGTTTTTTTGCACATATGTATGTCGATGCAAATCCAGTGGTACAGGCTAAGGAGGCATGTTCGATCAAGGTAACGCATTCAAGCAACTCTACGCTGTGGTTCTATGGAAGATTTTTAAAACAATTTTTTGCGCGTACAGTCCCCAAACTTCTCCACGCGACGGTGCACCTGCCCGCATGTCATTCGCAATTCATTTTGGAACGGAACTGCGTTTGATTTCAAAGAATACTTTATAGGTCCCTGCACCTTTGTATGAACTTGTTCGGGGCAATTTCCACTATATAGTTTATGCATTTTATCAATGTATCTTTTTTGTTTTCGTGTACAAAGAGAATTTCGCACAATGTCGAACGAAACTAAATCTGTGCTCCAATGTCCCTGCTGTGAGATGTAGAATTCCTCTTTTCCAGCAATCTGCAATAAGAAAGACGGTCAAAAGTGTCATACTTTTAAGAATCGATTTTCTTATGTGCCTGACACGTGTATGGGAATTTAGGTAGTTCTTCTACGTTGTCAAACGCTAAAGAAACATTTTTTTGTAAAGAAGTATCGAACGACATGAAGGACTGAAGCAGTAAGATGTCGTGGCTGTGTGTGTGAAGTTTAGGCTTCTTTATATTTGCCGATTGCTTCTGGCGCTCTTTGTTCGATCAACTGTACTCACCAGGAAACGTATTGAGAAGGAACAATGGCATGTCACGCAACAAAATATTGAATATGTCACACGGCTTCATTTCTGAAGACTTGTTCGATTTATTTATTTACACAGAATGACGGTTTCATCAAAGACATTGCAAAAATATGCCATGTGCTTTTAGTTTAAAACTGCAGCCATAAATTATATTTCGTACCCTGTAATTAAAGATGAGACATCATATCGCAGATCTCTACATACCTCAACCTTATTTCGTGTGAACGTTTAAAAGCATGTAAAAACAGAGAGCACTGATGTATGATACTCTTATTTGTTGAGTAGTGACTCCACAAAAAGTGACTAAGTAATGGATATTTTTCCCTTAGTTAGCAGGGCAGTATGGCGTCGTCCATTTCAGGCTCCCACTGTATTCATTGCCAACTCTGGTGTTCTTCTCCAACTGGGTTATGTGTTTCAACCGGGATGTGGAAAATACGAAGCAGGGAAAAGTTCAAACGCACCTGATGGCGTATAATAAATGGACATTACACGAATAATATATCGCTTTTCAAGTGAAGCCTGACTTTTTATATGAGATCAGTAAAGGGAGTGACGCCGGACTCTGCGTCAAAACATTCAAAATGGTTCGATGTCATGAAAACGAGCAGTACCAGGCCAGAATTTCGATAAGAAAAAAAAAAGCTGAAAAGGAAAGCGGTACCCTAATAATGGTAACCTCCCATAACACAGAGCTTCAACGAACGCCTCCACTATACCGCCATTAGAAGGGCATCCAACTTTAAAAGATGCAATATGCAAGAACGCAAATTAGTGTAAATATTGACAAAAGCTTTGAAACGCTACTCAGCTAATTTTTGTAGACAAACTGCAGACGAATTAGAAAGCTTCATGAATCCAACGCACACCCTCTTCGAAGTTCGATGTGTGTGTGTCCATAAAGATTACTTGTAATATGCGCACAGCGGGAAGTTTTCCAGATAGAAGTTTTGCTTATACCTTTAACGTTTAGGCAAACTGACTTAGCCCTATGTCGCTACAAGTGTTCATGCCATATCTTAACTTTCTTCGAAGTGCCCATGAGAATTGGCATTTCACCATTTCCGTCCAGGGTGTCGGAACGGAACGAAAACCGAAAACGAAAAACGAAAAAAACGATATTTTCGACCGGACCTAAAACGTAACCGAAACTTTATTTATTATTTCGTTGCGGAGTGAAACGGAAATTTTTTCAATCGTTTTTTGGTTCACGAGAAAATTCCCTATCCGGAGCAACTGAGCCCATGCATTGTGAGTATATCTCAGGGTACAGTATTAGCGCGTACCTCAGGCAGGGATTTCAAAGCAAAGATATGTTGAAATTGTGCGAAAAACAATAACAGTGGCAACCAGAGATGTTTATATTAACGCAAGTGGACTTTTGCGCGCCTGTCACGCAGGCCAACGTAGAGAGGGCATTGTCGGCGCTGAAGTTTGTTACAGCTTCAGCGCTTCAGTGCTTTCGCTGAAGTTTGTTACAGCGAAAGCGCCCTCTGCATGACAGTCGGGTCTTCCACCACAGTGCCATGCTGGTGCTTGTAACTCCTTCGAAAAAATACTCCATACAGGCGTCATTTCGGGCACGGAATCGGGTTGATATGTAATATAGCGTGGCAGAAGAGTAAAATAACAACCAGTCATTACACAATGCTAATAGCGCAAGGAGTGTGTTGTTTAATGCTTCCAACCTGTCTTGCGGAGTTGCCCCACCAGAATTGGAATGACTCCGGAATCATTCCACGTTTTCGCGACCCCGGAATGGAATGGGGACAACGCTTGGAGGAATGGAATCGAAATGAAATTAAGCGCCTTTTGCACAGAATGTAATGGGAATGGAATTACGTCTTTTTCCGAAAATAGAGCACGTTTTCGTCTACGTGCCGTTTTTCAAAATTCAAGTATGAGTAAGTCAGAGTCTCCGAATTAACAATAAAGCAGTATTTTTAAAATGGCTTGGCTGATTACAAGCAAGGTACATTTATAAGCAACGTGCCTACTAGAAACCGAGGCTTAACTCAATAAAACTATCAAGATGCCTTTCCTAGTCAAGGAATTACAGGATTGGAAATGAACTGCCCGACCATTCCCAGAGTGCGAATGGGCTAAGCTTTTTCATTCCGAAGAATTGAAAGGAATGGAATTCCGGCAAGTTCTAATTCCCCGGAATGGGAGTGAAATGGAATGGAGGCGCCCATTCCGCAACACTGCTTCCCACCCATTGCAAAGTGCTCAGCCATAATTCTTTATCATTATCAGTCACACCACAAAGTGCACATGATGCCTTACAGATGTGGAGCGTGTACCACGAGACCCCGAAGAATGATGAAAAATGGCATAGTGGGAACTTCTCTACTTCTGAAAAATTGGGATGATTTATGGCGTAGTAGGTACCTTGCATGTTCACTTGTATATTGCCCCAAGAGACTCTACAAAGTCCGCTCTTCCAGCTTTCCCTGTGACTGTGCTGCGTGTTCCGCGCAGTCCTGGCGATCTTTTTATCAGAACAGCAGTCTCGCCTACCAGAGAGTACACTCAATGACGCGCTGCTTCGGAGATCGTGCTCACTCCCTTGACAGAAAGCGTTGAGCTCACTAAAAAAATCGTATTTGTCTTTTAGGAAAATAAATACTATCACTTTGAAATTATTACTGGTTTGCGCTAGGTGGTAGGAATTCGTGGCACCGTTACTTCCGCTCCTATGAAGCATGTGTTTTAGCCTTGTCCCACTTTCCTAAGAGAAGGGAAAGTAACTACATCACAAATCCAATGTTCTTTATGATTACCTTAACTTCAAATTTTTGCATAAAAAACCGTTACGAACCGTTACGGAGCATTTCTTTTTCGTTCCGGAACAGAAACGGAACGGAACTTTTTGCGGCTGAACGAAACTAAAACCGAAACGAAAAACATTTCGTTCCGACACCCTGTTTCCGTCATACGGTCCCAAAAGAAGGCGCAGATTGTAAAATCCCCTTAATTTCCCGTCACTGCCATGGAAAAGTTTCCTTTGTTCCCTACAAAGGTTCCTTCCGAGCCAGTTTTGTTGGCTCATTTCGGCATCATTGGAAACACGCAATTTGGGTTTTCTTACTGTATCGTGGACATTTTGCCCGGCCGTATTTTCCTTATTGCTAAGACCGTTCTTCCACAATTTCACTTCTTACCAAATGCAGGGCGTATGTGGTTGCCTTGAGTTTGTACCGTTTCGTACCTAATTACTTCCTGCTTCGCAAGAGCTTCGCACAATGAGATGCCAATGAAATAACAAAGGGTAAAGCAACGAAAGGGAACGTTCAGTTGTGGGCGTATAATAAAGCGGTCCTGGCACTTTGCTTTTAATAGAAAGAGGGAAGTAGAGATTGTATGGGCTGGAAACAACATGTAAATCCGTGACTGGAGTGTCCTTGGAATGCATACCTTCTTTTATTGGGTGGTCGACGACGTGTTTTGCAGATGTCAGAGCGCATGCAGCGATATCTATATGAAACATTCAGGTCTTAAAACAGACCGGCGTACCTTACTACTGCGCTTATTCTCTTGCGGATTTGTGCTGATCGAACTGCTGATCAAATGGGCTTATTTCGATGCCGCGCCAACCGCAGCGTATCGGGATGTTTGTGTATACGGGTATAACGACGCGCTCATGCCTTGTGGTTGTCATCAGGTGATTGGTAAATAAAATTAGCGCCTTGTCCCAATCAAAGAGTACTTCACACTTACAGCGATGAAAAGAGCTGATGAGACGGCCTGAACCCCACTCCGTTGAAAAGACTATATATATATATATATATATATATATATATATATATATATATATATATATATATATATATATATATATACTGTCTACCGCGCTGGCGCTACACTGCGGCTCAGGCGCTCTGCTGACGTACTCAAAGTCAAGCGCTCTAAAGTGTTTGATGTCATTGTAGTCCTCTATTCTGCTAATACTTGTGCCTGCAGATTAAATTTCTTGCATTGAAAGTTTTTTTTGTTATGAGGTTTATTAGGCAACTTTGGTTCGTTTGTAGAATGCTTGTAGTGTGACTACATTTTCTCTATCAGGCAACCTAGCTACCAGAACTGAGGCAAAAATTTGCGGGTAGCGAAATCGCCGAACAGCTGAACTGCACCAGTGATTCAGCGCCGTCATCTTTTCGTTGTACTTTTTCGGCAGATCAGCGACGACCTATTTCTGGGATTAGAAAGCGAAACTGAAATGAATAAGCTTTAAATAGTTTGAAGCGGAATGAAGCGGATCTAATACGTCGTGGAGGGGAACCGAATGCGTTGGTGTGGCCAGGCGACAAGTTTGGGAAACGGCGGGATGGTTGCCTGCACGCGCCAGGCGGAACTGCGTCAAGAGACGAAGGGGTGCAACGCGAAGAAGGGAGTTAGCGTGTAACCCAGATTAGCATTGATTGCGACGGTCATTACGGATTGGCGCCCGTCAGACTTGCCTAGTTAGGAACAAAATTCTCGAAGTCGCGTTCAGCGGGGTTTTCGCCATGCGCTATGACGCCGAAATTTGCCTCTGTTGCATCATCAGCCACCTCGTTGCTGCAGAGCCATAGCTGTATGTTTATGACAATAAGTAATTAGGTCATCTCTGGAGGGGCATAGGGTGAAGTAGAAAAAAAGGGTCGTTTCGCCTTATCGTTGGCAGCCAGGCTGAGTTCGAAGTGAAGCTCAAATTAAGTACCCCACTTTTAGTATTCTGTCGGAGTTCTTTCCTCAGTGCGTCCTGCTTAAAAGGTAGTATCGCACGTACGTTGCATCTGAACTTCTACGTCACTTCGTGACACGTCACGTTGGCGTATGTCTTTCTTTGTAAGAGGTGAAAGATCCTTGAACGTGGGTTGTCGCTGGAGCCAATGCTTCGACATGCAGTCTTGTCTGCTTCAAAGCAGCAACCTTGTAGAAGACGACTACTTATCGAAACATTTTCTCATTTCCTTCGTTTGTACTCGCCAAGCATACCCAATGAGTGCACGCAGAACAACGTGTCTTTAGGCTGACTGTACAAAAAGTACCCGTTAAATTATGCAATTAAGGCGAGACCAAAGAGAACGCGGTTTGGGGATAACTAATAAGGAAAATTACGATGAACTAGATGAAAAGTAGAAAGGCGTAGCGCTTCGAAATTATATGGTACGAGAGCCGTCAAAATACCGCATAATGCCTGTTGTTTATCGATTGATCCCTGCGAAAAGAAGGCGTCAAAGGAGAGGAGAGGGGCTGCAGCTAGAAAAATAAGAAAGCGAGGTTTTCCCTTTGCCGCCTCTAATTGGATGACGCGGTGACTTTTGGGACCATTACTAGGTCCTTTTCAGTGCGTGCTATGGATAACTACGCACAGAGAGGTCAAAGAGGTCCCCCTACACGCCATTTATCAGATATACCCTGTAACGACATCTGCGGTGACAGGCAAGGTAACGACACGATTGGAAGACAAGCAGAACACGAGGCGGGAGCAAAGTCTGAGCATGGATGGAGCTCCCCCGACTTCCTGGCCACCGTTTCCTTTCGCGATCAGCAAGTTAGCGTGCTTTCCGTTCTTCTTCCGACGACTAGTTTCTCGTTTAGCGGATGGTAATAGCCCGTCTGGCAGGAGAAGCAAAACCGAATTAGAACTAGTATGCTCTTCGCTGATCGATAAAGAAAACTGGTGAAAGGAAACGCGGATCAATAAATAAATAAATAAATAAATAAATAAATATGAATAGCTAATTTATTGTTCTACCTAATTATGCGTGTAGTATTGAAAACAAATTATAAACGTTCTTTAAAAGGGTGTATTTCTGGGCCAGGTGGTCTTTGCTAACTGAGCTAGTGCAGCGCTGCAGCACTGCAATAGCTCAGTTAGCAAAAACCAACTTGTCCAAAGAAGAAACTCGGTTTCAAAACGCACAATGATGAAACACGGCTTCTCTGTGTTTATTCTTTGTGGGCATGCTTCAGCGTCACAATGTGCCAGTTATGAATAGTCCTCCGCTTCTTCGTGCTTGGTGGAAAGTCTAACATCCCGATTCAGCTTCTAGAACGATTACCTGTGCGGTGAACATGCGTCTGCACAGATTTTCACGGGCTCTTCGCAAAAACAGTTAGGTGTTCGCAAGGGAAAATGTCGTAACGAAGGCGTGGCCACATGTTAATAAATATCACAACTTCAACATGTAGCCAAATAGTGACTTTTTTTTTAGGTTGCAAGACTACACGACTGTGTAATGCTTTCTTGCTCCCAGCGGCAGGTGATAATGCACTCCGTTAAAGAGCTTTCAGCTTACTTCTCCCTTTTAATCATTTAGTCTTGGAATGGCTGATAGCGCACTGTGCGAACCCGGCGGGTGCAGCGAAACAATTGCGCATCTTCTTTGCGAGTGCACTCGCTTTAACTCGGAAAGTGTAGCTCTCTCAGCCGCACTGCGAAAGCTAGACAACCGCCCTGTGATGGAAAACAAACTTCTAGGGCAATGGAAATAAGTGGACATTAACGCGGGCCGCTATGAAAGCGATGCTGCAGTTCCTTATGGAAACTGGACTGAACAACACGTTGTGACAGCTCACTCATCATGTTGGTGTGTGACTTGGGGGCAGTGCTACTGTGATGATATCGTAGAGTCGTCATTGACTATTCTTGTTCTGATTTATTCTTTTACGCGCCCTTTGCCTTTCGCAAGTACACTGTAGCAAACCGGGAATTTCCTCTGTTTAACCTCCCTGTCTTTCCTTCATCTTTCTCCCTCTCTCTCGTTCTTGCTGAGAAGATGTTGAAGTGCAACCGCATTTCGATGAAGCATCAATGTGCTCTGTTTATTTAGGGACAAATTTATTTCAAGTGTCACTTGCGTGTATCCAAGTTCTATCGAATATGCCTTGAGGGAACTATAGTGGGAACCTATGAGGCCGCGTAAGTAAGCTCGAGGCGCATTTTCGTTTGCTCTGTTTTCGCCAAATGTCATGCCACACTGCTCCATCTGGAACACGTTTTGGAGCAGGAGGAATTCGCTTCAATGGGGAGTTATAAAATAGGGGCCCCATAAGTTTGGGGCCCCAAAGCCTTTTGCGTGTGCTCGCTTTGGGTCGAGTAGAAGCTAAGAGTTTTCGAAGAGGGTCTGCGGTGTTTTGCACACTCCCCCAATTCTAGGACACTCTAGTCTTGGCCAAAAACCGTCGCTTCAGTGGGTGCCCTCATGTTTGTTTGAGGCAAAGCTTAAGGGGCAGGCTTTGGGGCTCCCGCTAAAATTGAGAAATAGCCTAGCCCACGCAAAACCCAAACGTTGTTTCGGTCTCGCGCAGGCGCAGTGGCCTCGATGCTATTTCTTTGGGGTGCCAAAACAATTGGGGCCCCTATTCGAAAACTCCCTAATTTCTTCAGAAAGTGTCTGCATAAACTGCGATATACATTCCATGGTGTTGTAAGAAAAGTATAAAATTGCTGTTTGAGTAAAAAAGAAAATTAAACTTTATTGAGATGCTGCCTCCAGCGACATCTCAGGTCTTAACATGTGTGCAACCCTTTTAGGCGTATTTAAGAAGCAGGGAAAAAAGAATCCTAGTTTGTACAGTTGCGAAAGTCTTAAAACTTGCGTAATGCCGGCTGCCTGTTGGTCTAAGCACAGCGAGCTTCGAAGCAGGAGTAAGTGCACAATAATATTTTGACAAAAAATAGTATTCTGGTAAAACTACCTAAGTACGATAAAAGCTGGGCAGGAGTGCACGTGGGTGTTCCAGATATCGGTTTTTAAAGGAGCCCACAAGCTCTGATGGCCACACTGGATTTCAGGGGATTTTGACGAAAACCGAGCCGCCTTAAAATCTAGTGAGCAAATCGTGGCGCTAATGAGAACCGTCTTGATTCCTTGAGTAATTGCGCTCTACGAAGTAATATACTTCCGGCTTTCCTCCGACGTTCATCAGAGTGTGCCCATAATCCTTCGCATGACCCAATTCTTCTGCAACCAGCTCATTGCCATAGGAAGGCCGGCTGGTATTTTAAGCTGCGTTGCCACACGCAGCTTCACGCCGTGATATTTCGCGAGGTAACCGAATGCTTTTTGTGTGAATTCGTATTTGTAATTTGACAGGAGCAGATATATTCAAAGAATAACTTCGCTATATTGCGGAATGCGCGCTGAAGAGTACACGATTGAATTTTCTATTGCTTTTATAAAGAACTGCTGAAGAATCGGGGGTTGCTCATTCACACAGTCTTGCTAAACAGTTTCGTGGGAGATTTTTTTAAAATGTCAATCAAATTGGCAAACGTGAAGTTAGGCTTACGAAAGTTCGTTCCTACCCACTCTTCAATGGATAGGAGCGAGCACCTTGCAAATTGGTTGAGCATCAAAGAAAGCGGCGCAACGTAATCCATAAAGCAAGGCACTTTTACTTGAGGAACTTTCAATCGGTCAATACTTTTCACTAGTTGAAATGAACACTTCAAAGTGTAAAAGGTTTGCTTGACACAGTGAAATAGAAAAAGAAATCGCGCTTTATTTTCAGAACATCACCTACTATACTGAAAAAATGGGAACACACGTTTCAATAAGGCTTCATTGGAACTTAGCTAATTAAAAAGGAGCGCTGCGACTTATGCTTCTGCAGCAAAAGCGCATTTATTGCGCAGTTTTCTGGCAGAACGTGTAATTAGGGAGAAACAAATCAGTTCATAATAAATAGCTGTGCTTACATGACTGCTTAAAAACAGCAAGTACTTTCAAGATTGAAGCTGAAGATTATTCTCTGTTAGATTTAAATATACATTTGAAAATTATTTATGCGTGAGTTACGTGTATACCAAACCTGACACTAATAAAAAAGAGTCCTTTTTTTTTCGTGATTACTTTCATTCTGACTCGTGAATCATTTTCGTGATTCTGATCTTTCATTCCTGAATCCTTTGCTTCTTTTCTATGTCCTACCCTACTATACAGTAATAACATCATTTTAACACGTATACATAATAGGCATCTTACAGCTATTGAGTTTTCTGCTTCTATTCAGTCATGTCTCATTACCCATCACCGTTAATCTTGTCATTAAAATTTCATGACTGCGGAAGTGCTTTTTGACCAGGCTTGGCGCTTGCGCAATTGAATACTACATATTCTCCTCAGCAATGATGTTCAGAATATTATTGACACAGGTGGAGGAAACACTGGTACAAGAAAATTCATGAAAGGAAACCTTCTTACACTTTGCGGTAGCTCATTTTATTAAAATTTTTAGCTTTCATAAATATTTGCGCGCCTTGAAAACTTTAAGAAATTGAATTTCCAAATTATGTCAATGTGCTTCGATTGTCGGGGTTTTTCGATAGATGTGGTGTAAAGGAGATGTTGGCGGAGAAATAAGGCGCCGGCTACTCCTTAGCCCTTGAATAGGTCGAGCATTCGATACATCAAATAAACATAGAGGTTGTCGGTTAATTCGCTCTCACGATATAGTCGATCGGCCTTCTAGTTAGTAAAAAAATTAAGGGACGCTTAAGCTTTGCCTTTAAGAGTTGAACACGATAGCAGTATCCAGCCCCATCCTCATCGTGCTGTGTTTCGCTTGTCATTATGTTCAGTCGCCCGGTCTCACACACACAAGCACACACTCGACATGACTATAGTAAAGGTAAACATTTCCACCCTCTTCAACAGCACTTTTATAACAACAGTGTGCCCACTACGTGTGTGTGTATGCCCTTTGTATGGTTGGCATGCTTTAAACCAGCAGCAATTACGCGCGTGATACTTTCTCGAAGTTGCGATGTACCCATTAAGTGTTCGTAAGGGAATGCGCGCAGTAATGTGTGTGCCTTTTGTAATGGGTGGCCGGCTTTAAACCACCAAATGGTTATGCAGTTCACATGGTGTGAAGCCCAATGGCAATATACGCTTGTACCCCGTTTAAATGCGATATTACATCTCGTACTCTGACACCTGTACACAGTACGCGTATATTTGTGAAGCAACAAAGTTAATTTCAGTGCAGTTCCAAGCAATGGATTGGCCCTATGGTGCAACACCTGTTTGCCACGCAGACGGCTTGGGTTCGATTCTCACTACAAACTGAGATTTTTTTTTATTATTCATTTTAAACAAGATGATGATCTTTCGCTCACAACGAACGACGCCGACACCGACACCGGGATTTCTGCGGAACGAGCTCTTTAAGGCTATCGCGTTAAAAATTGATGGGGTTGTAAGTGCCAAAACCGGGATGCGTTTTGTGGATGGCTCAAATGGAAGAGCGACAAACCCAGAAAGGCTTTATTCTCAGTTTCGGACGCCACACCAAGACAAATTTTTCGGCAACAAGAAAGGTTTCTCTGAAATGACTTTCTTCTAGTTTCTCACTACCGATGGGTGCATAACAATTATGCTGCTTCCACGAACTTTCTCGACGTTGTGGACTTACATAAAAAATTGATTCGCCAAATAAAAACACCCTTATGTACACTCAGCCAGAAAAAGTCGGTGGTACACCAGCTGCGCCCGCGGCATGTCAAGGAACAAAGTCGTCGTATACTCTAGCAGGCTCGTTCAGTTCCGCATTCATAAACCGCAATATCTCAGTCGGGATGCTTCTGGCGTTTGTCATTTCTCTCTTATTACGCACTGTTTCAAATTTCACGTGATACCTACCGAAATGCGCTACTATTTTGTCGAAACATTATATTTATCATTTGTTGTTTTTGTTTTGGCAGCAATGAACTTGCCGCATACAGGCGCAAATTCACCTTATATGCAAAGTCTACTTCGTTTCTTATCGTATTTCTTGTCTCCTCTCATATCACACAAGATCAGACTGTCTTCTCGAAAAACTGCCATTGACACAATCTTTCTTGATACAAATATGAGTGTATTGTGGACAGCACAAAGCAAAAAACGGCCGTCACAAAATCAGAGAGGCAGAATATACCCAAAGTGTGTCCCTCGGTTGCCTGCAACTCAGCCGAATATACGAAGAAAGAAAAACGAATGTTGTTCTTAGGATCAACAAAACAATGAAGATGCGGAAGTGTAACATTTTTAGATGCGAAAGCATCTTATGTTCGGGGCAGTGTCCGTTCTGGGGCGTCCGCACCTATACTGCGCATGCGCCATCTTTCCCCCTCTCCTCGCGTGAGCGTGAGGAGGTGGGTGGAGGAGGTGGCATGAGCGCTGCCTGCGCTTCGTTTCTCCTCTCCCGTTTCTCTCTCTCCGCCACAGCTGTGCGCTCGTATGTAATGCGGAGCGCGCTCGCTCCCGTTGCACTCTCCTTCGCAACGACGCTGTGGACGCTCGCGAAGCAATGCCGGTAGGCGAATCTCGAAGCTGCGAAAGCGCGCGTTCGCTGTGCTTCTCTCATTCTCTCTCTGTTCAACGGTGTGCGAAAAGCCATGAAAAAAGCCGGCAGATCCCACGCATTGTGGGAATCGATGTAATGCGAAGCAGCCAGCAAAGAGCTGCATACATCGTCTTGTATGTCGTTTAGCAAAATACGTGTCATGGTTTTCATGTTAACTCCTATTATTTATGTTCGTCACACAGTAACGTCGCGCAGTACCAACTTCGGGGTAGATCAAGCTAGCGAAACGGCCGCCAGCGCACCATGAGCCTGGCACGTAAGTCATGCTGTACATGACATGTGTGTCATGACTTTCGTGTTAACTCGTGTTATTTATGTTCGTCACACAGTCACGTCGCAAGATACGAATTTCGGTGTATATCAAGCTAGCGAAACGGGCGCCAGCGCTCCATGAGCGTGGTACGTAAGTCATGCTGTAATGACATGTGTGTCATGATTTTCATGTTAACTCGTGTTTTTATGTTCGTCACACAGTCACGTCGCAAATACCAATTTCTGCGTATATCGAGCTAGCGAAACGGCCGCTAGCGCACCATGAGCGTGGCACGTGTCATGCTGTACATGACATGCGTATCATGATTTTCATGTTAACTCGTGTTACTTATGTTCGTCAAACAGTCACGTCGCAAGATACCAGTTTCGGTGTATATCGAGCTAGCGAAACGGCCGCCAGCGCACCACGAGCGTGGCACGTGCCATGCTGTACATGACATGCGTATCATGATTTTCACACAGTCACGTCGCAAGATACCAGTTTCGGTGTATATCAAGCTAGCGAAACGGGCGCCAGCGCTCCACGAGCGTGGCACGTGCCATGCTGTACATGACACGCGTATCATGATTTTCATGTTAACTCGTGTTACTTATGTTCGTCACACAGTCACGTCGCAAGATACCAGTTTCGGTGTAATCGAGCTAGCGAACGGCCGTCAGCGCACCACGAGCGTGGCACGTGCCATGCTGTACATGACATGCGTGTCATGATTTTCATGTTAACTCGTGTTACTTATGTTCGTCACACAGTCACGTCGCAAGATACCAGTTTCGGTGTATATCGAGCTAGCGAAAGGGCCGCTAGCGCACCACGAGCGTGGCACGTGCCATGCTGTACATGACATGCGTGTCATGATTTTCATGTTAACTCGTGTTACTTATGTTCGTCACACAGTCACGTCGCAAGATACCAGTTTCGGTGTATATCGAGCTAGCGAAACGGCCGCTAGCGCACCACGAGCGTGGCACGTGCCATGCTGTACATGACATGCGTATCATGATTTTCATGTTAACTCGTGTTACTTATGTTCGTCACACAGTCACGTCGCAAGATACCAGTTTCGGTGTATATCGAGCTAACGAAACGGCCGCTAGCGCACCACGAGCGTGGCACGTGTCATGCTGTACATGACATGCGTATCATGATTTTAATGTTAACTCGTGTTACTTATGTTCGCAACACAGTCACGTCGCAAGATACCAGTTTCGGTGTATATCGAGCTAGCGAAACGGCCGCCAGCGCACCACGAGCGTGGCACGTGCCATGCTGTACATGACATGCGTATCATGATTTTCATGTTAACTCGTCTTACTTATGTTCGTCACACAGTCACGTCGCAAGATAGCAGTTTCGGTGTATATCGAGCTAGCGAAACGGCCGCTAGCGCACCATGAGCGTGGCACGTAAGTCATGCTGTACATGACATGCGTGTCATGATATTCATGCTAACTTGTGTTTTTGTGTTCGTCACACAGTCATGACGCGCAATACCATTTTCGGGGTAGATCAAGCTAGCGAAACGGCCGCCAGCGCCCCATGAGCGTGGCACGTAAGTCATGCTGTACATGACATGCGTGTCATGATATTCATGTTAACTCGTATTTTTGTGTTCGTCACACAGTCATGACGCGCAATACCATTTTCGGGGTAGATCAAGCTAGCGAAACGGCCGCTAGCGCACCACGAGTGTGGCACGTGCCATGCTGCACATGACATGCGTATCATGATTTTCATGTTAACTCGTGTTACTTATGTTCGTCACACAGTCACGTCTCGAGATACCAGTTTCGGTGTATATCGAGCTAGCGAAACGGCCGCTAGCGCACCACGAGCGTGGCACGTGCCATGCTGTACATGACATGCGTGTCATGATTTTCATGTTAGCTCGTGTTACTTATGTTCGTCACACAGTCACATCGCAAGATACCAGTTTCGGTGTATATCGAGCTAACGAAACGGCCGCTAGCGCACCACGAGCGTGGCACGTGCCATGCTGTACATGACATGCGTATCATGATTTTCATGTTAACTCGTGTTACTTATGTTCGTCACACAGTCACGTCGCGCAATATCATTTTCGGGGTAGATCAAGCTAGCGAAACGGCCGCCAGCGCCCCATGAGTGTGGCACGTAAGTCATGCTGTACATGACATGCCTTTACATGATTTTCGTGTTAGCTCGTGTTATTTAAGTTCGTCACACAATCACGTCGCGCAATACCAATTTCGGGGTAGATCAAGCTAGCGAAACGACCACCAGCGCCCCATGAGCGTGGCACGTAAGTCATGCTGTACATGACATGCGTGTCATGATATTCATGTTAGCTCGTGTTTTTGTGTTCGTCACACAGTCATGACGCGCAATACCATTTTCGGGGTAGATCAAACTAGCGAAACGGCCGCCAGCGCACCATGAGCGTGGCACGTAAATCATGCTGTACATGACATGTGTGTCATGATTTTCATGTTATGACTTGGCATTTATGTTCGCCATACAGTCATGTGACACTATACTAACTTTGGTGTACATTCGATTAACCAAGCGACCAGGAGAGCACAAAGTCGTAGGCGGCTAGATAGATAGATAGATAGATAGATAGATAGATAGATAGATAGATAGATAGATAGATAGATAGATAGATAGATAGATAGATAGATAGATAGATAGATAGATAGATAGATACGCTCAAAGTCGCAGAAGTTCGCTAAGAAATGCTTCGCATTTAAAACGTCCACATCGGCGCTAGTTGCAGCGGCAGCGCCACCGCCGCGGAGCAGAGGAAGGCTCGGGAAGCGAACGTAAACGCCAGCGTCGGCAAGCGATAATTCAGACGCCTCGACAACCACATACTTATAAGTCACGTAAGAGAAACGGAAACTCGATGTGCACTTTCCGCGATGCTTTCTCATCCCACCATGGTTGCCCGTAGGGGGGTGGATGTGTAATTTTTCAGTGTATATTCACGGCATTAGTGAAACTGATCCCATTTATCAACATATAATCATGTCACATGTGCGTCAGCGATAGTGGTTTCTGCATTTTCGTAAGACTTCATGTCAGTGAGAAGTACCTTTCTCTCAGAGCACTGCGATAAATTCGTCGCCATTTGTAAAACGCACTTGAGACGCTCTCCGTAGACCTTGCGTGCGTACTTCACTGCACAGCCTGTAATTACCCACAGACTGGACCTTTCCTACGCATCATCTGCAATTTGACACATTTTGTTCGTAAGTTAAATTGGGTTTATTGGCGCTAAAGTGTCGTGGGGTTTGCTGTGCCATTTGAGGTTGTCATGAAAGCAATGGTAAAAACAAGAAAAGCTACTAACTAACTAACTAACTAACTAACTAACTAACTAACTAACTAACTAACTAACTAACTAACTAACTAACTAACTAACTAACTAACTAACTAACTAACTAACTAACTAACTAACTAACTAACTAACTAACTAACTAACTAAACAGCTAAATAACGAACTAACTAAATAGCTAAATAACCAACTAACTAACTAACTAACTAACTAACTAACTAACTAACTGACTAACTAACTAAACAAATAAATAAATAACCTTCTCGCCTGATACATAAAAAAACTGGACTTCCTCACTTCATTGATGATGCTGTGGGCTCCTCATATAAAGCAAGAAGATAGGAGACAATGAGAGTTCAATCAATTTGCAAAGTGCTCAATCAATTCACAAGCGGTAATCTTCTAGTCTCATATTAGCCGTAACTTAGTTTGAAACTTACTTTAAATGTCCTAGCATTTAGCTATTCGGGACGCTAAGAAGAACGTAGTGTATGAGCCATATATAGCGGTTTGAACAATTGGTGAAATGCTGTAATTTACTCACACACATTTTGCTTCGCGCGTGCATCGGCTATAATGCTCCTCTAACAGCAATTTCGTCATGCAGTTATAGTCCTGAAACGAAGGCGGCCCTAATATGCAGTTATAGTCCTTAAACAAAGGCGTCCCTAAAAGGACGCAACTTTAATGCTACCGTGCGTTTGCATGCATATCTACTGCAAAGAGTGCGCACCACCCATTAGGCTGAAACATTACCCTAACGTTACGCTAACACCCGCCTCATTTCGGCAAAATATACACCAAGTAGCTTATATCTTGATTAGTTCGATAATGTCGCTATAGCCTGCAACTAACCCTGCGGAAAACGAGGAGTAAAAGACGGGAAACGCCAGAAGGGAATAACGCTCTTGCTCTTTGTGTTTTCAGAGGTTGCTTAGGGGCGGCCTTTTAAGGCTTCCACCTTCAAAAACAATTCAGAGCACTATATAGGACAACACTGTTGGAGAGCACAATGCAGCTGTCCCTGCGGGAACACAGCTACATAGGTTCGCATGTTGCCTTACGCACGCACACTGGGCCCTTCGCTGATTCGCAAAAGCAATAATTATGGCGTAGTGGGCACTGAACTGTACTTGCAGTAGGCATTCTACAATAGCGTGAAGCGGCCAATGTTACGCGCACAGTCGTTCGTTTTCTTACGGCACGGTTGAGTCATGCACTGAGAACCAAAGCAGGCTAGCAGTTGAGAAGGCGATGAGAAGGTGAAGCTCAAGCGTCCTCCAGGATTTTTGGGTTTGCAGTTTACGAAGACGATAACTTGACTTCCCGCTTGAACTTTTTTGATATGTAATCATCGCTGCCTTCCCCGGCCTGAATGTTTTTATGCCTGCATGGTGCTGTCCTTGGTAATCGTTCTCAGTTAAAAAAAAGTCAAGCTAGAAGTTTGACCGAACCTCTGGCTTTCGTTCTGTGAAACAGCAAGACAAGATGAAAGCAAGTCTCCGGGCATGCGTTTGCGGTTCTCTTACCGCACTGACCATCAAGAACCGCACGGACCGATTTCTCGTAACTTCCTCTTTTGTCAACCTTTCCTCAGCTGTTAGGAACTGCTCCAGACCTTCTAAAAATTTCGCATAGACGCCTCCGCCTTCCACGTTTGACGCGATTTTCTCATTTCGTGGCGACATCCCTGCTTAGTGTTGGTAATCGTACGTAATTCCACGTGACGTGCACTCATTAGAAGCGCGTGTACTTGTGCTTTCGCGCCGATTCTTGTTAGCACGGCAGCCATAATTGTCCAGACATTACAAAGCACGCGTTACTTCCGCACGTCATGATTTCGACTTTACTCGCTCGCCAAACGCTTCTCAGACGAAAGATGGTGTCATAATTCCATAGAAGCATGCTTGTCTGAGCCGCTGCTCCTGATTACACAGTGGATGGGGCAATTCACGGTTGTAAAGTCTTCTGAATGAGTTTGACTGGCTCAAAGAGGAGCCTGCAGGCCGTGGAACTCGCTTAGTCCCGTGGAGTTACTTAGTGCAATCACTAGTTCATAAGCGAAGGAATGATACATGAAGGCAAGTTATATGAAGCAGAAAGTTTCGCCACGTCCCCAGGTGGAACCGGGTGCCCTAAGGCGTAACAACCTATTCGGCGATGCGAAATGCTTCACTAAGAAAGTTTTCGTCTCGCGCCTGAGTATGTTCAGGTGAAGAGACGTGTAAAAAAAGAAACTGTTAACCAAGTTCTCACCTATGCTTCCATTTCGTTTTCGGACTGTTGATATTATTCTTTTTATTGCGAATGTTTGATTTGTACATTCGAAGCTTCACAACTTCCACGACTTGTGTATCGTGTCAGTTAGTGGAAAGCCCTGACCTTTTTCCTCCAACTGGTTGAGGCGTTCTGAAAATATTATTTCTTTCTAATTTTCTTCAGTGTAGTCACGCCGTTGCACGCGACAAGACTTCGCGCACGCAGCGAAGTAAACTTTTGGCGCAGCGTTTTCCAACGTTGGATGAAGCGTTACAGAGAAGACTGCAAGACAAGCACACACACGGTAATGTGCTTTCGACCAAGGAAAGTTGTGTTGCATTGAATAAGGTTTCTCATCATTATCATAGCTCGTAAGTCCAATGAGAGAGAATTTCAGTGGATAATAGAGGCTTAAAGTGATAAGTTGAGGATGCATTGTTGCTTCAGCAAACGTTGCATCTCTCCTAACTGTAAACAAATGCATAGAATTCGCAACCAGTTCACGCACTTTTCTTTTTCGTTCCGTTTCAACATTTACAAAGCACTTTTGTCGTAGTAACGTCGTAAGCTTTGCAGCCAGCGCAGCCTTGTGAGATATCTCATTCAGTGCACTATGTTAAGCGTATATTTTTCCCAAATACGCGCGGAGTAAATTTAATGAGTTTCGCAACGTACGGGACACCATCGAAGTGGTTGTCTATGTATATCCTATTGAGAACAGTGCGGCGGGTGGACTAAATTGATATGTGGCCTGTAGCTGCGTGCTCTGATTATGAAAAACGTGTTTAAACACTTCACCATGGCGATAGTATTGACGTTACATTTCCACTATACGCAGCCATGAAGCACATTTTTCTGCAATTGGTCAGATCTGTTTACACCCACACAGCTTACATCCACAGAACATTGAACCTAATTTGTCCAGTTTGAACACGGTCATCATTCTGTAACAAAAAAGGCAAAGTTTCGCTGCTAGGGCGAATTATTGAATGCAATAGCAAGGAAGTGGAATGTTATACTAAGTAAAGCTAGCAGCTAACTCCTGTAGCATCCAACCATTCGTAACTTTACAAAACGACGGCGCATGGAAACACGACCGCTGCGTCGAGCGAAGCGACATTCTTACTGTGTGTTACTTCATCGCAAACCGAGCTGTGAGACCAGCGCATACAAAGGTACACATGTACACAGCTATACCTGTACAAATGTATGCCTGGGGAATAAGTTACGCGACCTCGCCCTGCTGAACAGAAGCCATGCAGCCGCCCCTCCTACGGACCTTTCGCGTCACAAAAGACGGCCGGTGCGTTTCCTGCCCGCTAGATAAGCGCTCGTCGCCCGTGCTCGCACGCCCTCACTCGCACATGGAAGACACGACGCGCGGGGCGTTGTTATTGATTTGGAGTTTATACAGAACATTACGGTGTTGTAGAGGTCGACAGCGACGGCAAGAAACGCGCCGAGAGCATAAATAGAATAACTATAGCAATAAAAACAGCTGTTGCCTCGTGAGTATTGAGGTAGAGGTAAAACAGATAAAAAATCAAGGCAATATACACAAGAATGCATGCAAAGGCCAACGATTGTCTTATTCTCCTTTATTGTATCTTTGTGTTTATTATATTACGCTAATTTACGTCTGCAGTAAGGCAAGACCCAGAAGCTTAAGAATTCTTTCTGCTAGGTGCACCTGAGAAAGGTAGCGGTCTGTTTGAGCTACAAAGGGATCTGAAACGTCAGCTGTAAACCTACATGGACCTAGTGTTAAGTTAAGGGACTAAATGTACAGAGCGTGGTAGTTATACGGGCAGCATCCAAGTCGGTTCTGGGAACAGCTGAAGACGAATGTTTATTTAGTGCTACATATTGACAGACGAAGAACGTGTGTCAATATGTAGCACTTTAGTAACCTTGCACTGGTTCCTTCTTCAGTAAGTAGGACTCAACGTGAAACTCGGGAATTATTACACCTGTGTCATGTAGTCTGCGAAATTCAGTGTGTATGTGCACGCGCGTTTGTGTATGTGTGTGCGTGTTTTCTCATAAGCAATATCGCAATTTGCACAACAGGAGCTACACCTTAGGCAATCGTATTAGCAGCGTTTGAAATGAAAATGCCACTGCGACACAGCGCACTTTTAAACCACCTTGTTTATTTTTACTACAACCATGTGTGCACTTCCAGCGAGCGCTTCTTCCTGCAATCCCAGACACTCGTAAAGCGATTTCAAACTTCGGTGCGGTATTTACTTAGAGCGAGAAAGACGTTGCGAAATAGGCCCCATCAAAGCCTTTCCAAATACAGAATGCCTGTTATTCTTGATGGCTATGCGGCCGCGTTTATTGTGGGTCTTCGTGCTTGCGTGATGGCGTACGCATCTCATTCAATCGTAAAGCGAAGTTCGAAGTTTACTCCCTAAATCCCTCCAACACACTTAGTGTAGTGGAGTACTTTCGATTGAACTTGCGCCCATAGGCTTAAACCGTCTACTGCAATTTGCATGTCGCAGGTATTCCCGGCTCTCAGCATTTATATTTCCACCGTTTCGTCTAGCATCCGGAAGTTACGATAAATGTACACAGACAGACGCGCACTTCTCCGCGGATGGCTGCTTCGTCGAATAATCACGCGCTTCCGCTTACAGTCAGAAATTCACGCCATTAGTTGGATCTTTGCTATTTTTATACAGGCAGTGCTGTAATCGCTTTATGAACACGCACGAATTATGAGCATCTTCTAACACTGACATAAAATTCGAAACTTTGTTTTAGGGTGCCGTCGCAGCATGTAAGCTCAACGTCGGTTAAGTACGGAATGTCTTTGTTAGGAAGATTGCGTATAATTATAAATACTGGACCATGGAGACTGGTAATCGTAGGTCGCCAAAAAATGTGGAGCTCACTCAGACTTCCTCATGAAATATGTTTTGCCCTTAGAACTCACTCCGACTCAGACACACCAAAATTTTCCTCAAATGGACTCACTCGGACTCAGACACTGAAATTTTTCTCAGTCGGACTCACTCGGACTCAAGCTCACCAAAATATTACTCACTCGGACTCACTCAGACTCACACCTCTATCTGAGTCTCAGTGTCTGAGTGAGTTTGCCGACCTATGCTGGTAACACAAAAGAATAAAAATATTGAATAAAAATACTGTAGAAAGCGTCTGGCAACGTTAAAAGCGTTATTATTTCAAAGTCAACATAATGAGAATACTCCATATGCGCAGCAATAGCGTGACGAGTAGAGGTGTATATAAGGGGAAAGATTGCTCGAACATTTGTCATAGGACGTAATGCGGTTGATCGTTCGGGTTGGATGTGCTATTTAGGGCAGTTTTCTTTATTGTGATACTCAGTATTAGTCTGAAAATTTCTGCGCGCACACACACACACACACAAACACACACACACACACACACACGCACACACACACACACGCACACACACACACACACACACACACACACACACACACACACACACACACACACACACACACACACACATTGCTCTTAGACACAGATCCGTAACATTAACGTGGATAGCTACGCATTCCAGTCTTCAGTACCAGCCCTGTCTGCGAGGAGGGACACAACCAGCAAACAGCTTAGTTCCGCTTGCTTGCTGCTGTTAGAGTGCTATTCGCGTCACGTCCCTCCATCAAGCAGCGTATGCAATATCTGGTGTCTCTTTGGGGATGGCATTTCGCAGAAGGTCAGTGGACGCCGGTTTCCTGCCTCAGATGTCATTATTCGCGGTGAATATGACAGAAAAGGCACTGTCCCCCGTATCGTTCTTTTCTACCACTATACTCTGAATGCCACACCTCCTACGGATGGATTTCATTGGAGCAGGATCTTTCGCTGTGAGCCTCTATACTATGATAGTAAAATTGCATTTCCTGCGAAGCACCTCTTCGGGTACGGTTGCGCAAATCATACGGAATTCTATAAAACTTCGCTCTTCGGCCTACAAGAAAGGAAACGTAAAGTACTTGCTCACTGTAAAGGTAGACAATGTCGCCAAGGCCCATTGGTGTGCCGCTGGCTCAAACTGCATTAAATATATCTACAAAATGTACAAAATGCCCCACCATCCCAAATGCGTTGCCTAAGACTTCTGCACCCAAGGTGGTTTTGCACTGCCTCTTGGATCGGCCCACTTTTGACCAAGCGAAGATGTCGTGTGATGACGTCATTATGTGACGTCATGATGAAGTCGCAAATTTTTCGCCACCTGTGACGCCACGGGGACGTCATCATGTGATGGTGATTTTTTGCATCACTTTATAACTAGTATATGCTTATCATAATAAAGTAAACGTGTTGCTCTAGCTGCAAACTGAAATATTTATTAAGGGAAGCTTTATTAGCGTAGATCATCTTGCTCCCCTGCCGAATATGCCTCTGGCCAATCGCCGACTGACTGAGCAATCGAACTTCTGACACCTCCGTCCTTGAACACAGTCTTGTTTGTGAACCCTTGTGCGTAGCAAAAATAGGGACAGCTTAGAGTCGCCGAACTCAAGTGTGGGAAAGGAAACAAGCCGTCCCTTTATATCAGCGATAGACATTGATGCCAACCAAGGAAGCTTTAAACATTCTTGAGCGGAAATTATGTCCTGAAAGTTAAGCCAGATTTCCGCCATCTTACCCCCCCCCCCCCCACACACACACACAACGTTGCCTTAGAGCGAAGAGAAAGCACAGCTTCCGTCACACGCCCAACGAATTGAAGACGGGGACGGGTAATTGTGCCTGACAGATACTGATCGACGTCTCTCCTTGCGGTACTGGTTCCTTTAGAAAGATTCGAAATCTTGGCAAGCTTTATTACAGATACTGTTACCAATACTCATCCTGATGCATCTCTTTCTTCATAAACACCGATCTCCTACGTTAATAACTAACCGAGTAGTTACGTTAGTAGAACCAAAGCACTTTATCTGTTATCGGGCATCACGCGAAAACATCACGTTTTTTAGATAAGGCACGGGCAAATGCTGGATTAACACATGCTGCAAAGTAGGTGCGACAGCTTCCGCTACAGCATTTTGTTTAAATCTTCTTGACGCAACCGTGTTTTCCTTAATATGGCGACTGCTGCTGCTCGCTTACCGAATAGGTCACTCTTTCTCCGGTCTAGCCTCTCTACCCATAGGGTTGGAAGTCTTGCCTAACTTTCATTATGCTACTTCCAGTCGCTCGAGTGACTTCCGGCACACAGTAAACCTGTTACGTTCGCTTCCGGTTTACTCTGCAGGGTTATTAGTTCTCGTCTTAGTGTAGCGTCGCTAAGCAGGACCTCTTGGAGGAGTTCACTCACTAACACCTGTTTAATCGTGGACGTCACAGCCCAATTCGGAAAACGGGTATAAGAGCAAAAGTGTTGTTAGGTGGGCTAGTTGGTCTAGATTCAGTGTAAAAAAACAACTTCGGATGCTTGAGCTTCGCTTTCAAGAGAAGAACGCGATATCCTAATCAGACCGTGTTCGTATCGCCTTAGCAATCGCTAGCCTCGCTTCGCTTCTCGGTGGAGACCTAAACCTTTCCGCAATGAAACAAGGAAAGCCAAAACACGCCGTCCGGCTACAATATCCATGCATGCGGCGCGACGAACCTCTACCAAAAGGCAGGGCAATGTCGTTTAAAAGCACGCCCCGTGGGCCCTTTGCGCCACCTCGCGGGTGATAATCAAGCCGCTGAAGTACCTCCGAGATGTGCGTACCACCAGCGCTAAATGGTGTATGAGTAGCTCGCCGCTAGTGCGTTAGAGGATGCATGCGTGGTGGCCGAACGGCTGAATGCATCGCGCCTCAGAGCGAGAGGTCGCTGGTTGGAATCCCTGTTCGCACTTAAACCGAAGTTTAATTTTTCTTCACTTGCATCTACCTCGAGTTTGCCTACGGATGACGCTGATTTTTCGATCACAACCAAAGATTCCACCGCCGCTGACACCGACACCCGAATTTCTGCAAAACGTACTCTTCAACGGTATCGCGTTAAAAGTTGGAAGCGCAAACAAATAGAGACGGAATAGCAAGACACAACATACAAGCGCAGTCTAACACCTACCGCTTGTATTTTCCTCTTCTCTCGGGTTTCGTGACACTATATATTAACGCAATAGCGTAGATGAGCTCCTTTCGCTGAAACTCTGATGTCGGCGTCGGCGTCGTTGGTTGTGAGCGAAAAGTCATCTTTTCCGTGACAGAAGGATCGAGAGAGATGCAAATAAAATAAATAATAAATATACTCCATTCGAATGAGAGTGGAACCCAAGGCGTCTGCGTGGCAAGCAGGTCTTCTACCACAGAGTCACGCTATTTCTTGAAACTGCCTCGAAACAAAAAAATAACACTACATGAATGTCACGTAGTAGAAGGAGTGTCTTTAACGCATGTAATATTGAGTGGCAGAAGCGTAAAATCGCGCCAGGCGTCAAAACATGTAAATTACGCAACAAGTGGGTCTTTTAAAGGCCCGCCCATTACAATGCGCTTAGACATATTTACTCATCATCATCAACAAATCCATCAACGATGTGAACGGCTGCGCAGGTTCGCGTATTGCCTTGCGGACGCGTAGTGGGCGCTTCGATGATTGAGAAAAGGAATAATTATGTCGTAGTGGGCACCTAACAACTGTACTTGCAGTAGGCATTATATGATACTTTGAAACGGCCATTGTTACGCTCACAGTCATTCGTTTCCTTACGGCACGGTTGAGGCATGCACCAAGAACCGAAGCAGGCTAACAGTTGAGAAGGTGATGCGAACGCGGCCCAATTACCCTATCGCGTTCTGCTTTTGAATGCTAAGTTCAGGCGTCCTCCAAGCTTTTTCTTCTGTGAATAAATCTAAATTTCAGTCTGTGCTTTCCTGTGTCCTGCTTTTTCCTGTCTCGTTTGTTTGCGTTTCCAAGGAAGGAAAACGGGAGACAGGAAAGACAGGGATGTTAACCAGTTTGGCATAACCGGTATGCTACCCTGTACAGGGGGAAGGGATGGGGGAGATCGAAAGAAGAGTAAAGAAAGAAAGAAAGAGAGGGGAACACACGCGCACACACATAACTTCACAGCGCAGAGCGGCAGTCTTTTAAAATGGGTGTATGCCTTGGAAAACGTGTCGTGTCGTGCGCATAGGAGTATTACGAGAACCGTGACGCTGCTAAGGTGCTTAGCTGTATGTAGTTTATAAAATAAAGCACGTTGGATCTGCGGCAATGTTTTTATTGCGCAAGCACTTCCGCCCTACTTATATCGAGAACTCTCATGAGCTGGACGGCGTATATAGTCACCGGCCGTCGAGCTCATGACGTCAACCCTCGAACAGACGGCAGACGGCATGAGAAATGCCGTCTGCACCTATGGGTGCGATGCGACGCCATGGCTCATGATGTCAGCCCGCACACATTTTATGTAGGCTCATATTCTTCCCGATTTGAGGTGGAAATGACGCTTCCTTAAATGTTGCACTCGGCCATAGTTTCTATCGAAAACACAATAATACATAGCGAGGATGTTTGTGCAATGCGATCTTGTGCTAAACAGGGTGTTACTACATCATGTCATATCTGCTGAAGTCTTTTTGACGTTCTCGCTTTCTTAGTCATAGTCCAATATTTTGGAGCAGCAAACCATTACTTCAATGAAGCTCTTTTCTATATTTAATTCCCAATTCGTTCGCAAATGTCAACCATCTAGCCCTGATCGAGTTACTAATAACAGGTCACATGGCACAAATAAACCAGTAACGAGAACATGTACCGGTAAATCTAATTGCATCAACCATTAGATCGGGGAGACATTTTCGAATCGATGGACATTTGCGGCAAATCAAATGCTTTCGGAATGTAATTCTAAATTGGCGTTAAATAGATCTTGTTTCCCCTTATAGGGGCTGCTGAACTTACCGCGGGAAAACGTTCGCAGTAAACGCCATGCTGCGCGCATGCACGACGCGCGAAGAAGCAGGTGTAAGGCCGGGTGCTCGTGAGAGCGCAATAAAAGAAAAGAAAAGGAAGTGTTCACCCAGGGCAACACGGGTGTCTGTCTCTTCTCTGTCTCTACAGGGGCTTTAGAGGTTGGGCATAAATATCCGTCGCGGTAAGGCGAATAACAAACTTCATGTGTTTTGATTATGTCATGAAAGAGCGAGTAAGAGTTTCGTAGTGGTGTATTATAAGCTGCTGCCGTTTCTTTTTTGTGCGTGTACTCTCGCACAGCGCACAGGCCAGGCTTCACGACTACATCTAGATTCCCACGCGGATATCTCCATTAGTAATGAACTAGGTGGCTGGAATAAAAAATAAAAGGCTTCGAAGCAATGTCTGAAACGTGAAAACGTCTTATGAGCGTTGAAAAGTAGGTCGAGCGCAAGAGGCTCGTCTGGCGCGAGTGCAGTTCTCTTACTTAAGCATCGTATACGGCTCCCAGCCGTACACGAGATTGTTTCTTTCGGCATGTTTCTATTTCTCGGCTCTGGCGTTCTCGCAACACATAGCGAGCTGCAGTAAGGATGCACCCAAGATGAAGTGAAGCCTCGTGCACGTTTGTGAGCAGTAGCGCTAGCATTGAGCATATATGAGCGGCTGCAGTTTCCCAGCGGGCGCGCCGCGTCTTCTCGAAGAAAGTCTGGCTCACGTTATGCCGATTTGTAAGGGTCCGGCAAACACTTTCTTCTGGCATTCGTACCTCTACATCTAACACGACTAGGACGTTCTAGACTGCATTATCAAGCCCTTGTGGACGTAGGTGTGCACGTCATGGCTTTGAATTGTTTATAGAAGTGCCTTTTAGAATGTTAGAGTACGCCGATGCGGGAACAATATCTGTAAACTGCAGTAGTTTTACTCTTTATGCAGCACTATAGCCTTGCGTAAGCTCGCACAGCACTAACCTGTTTGGGATACATGTGCTTTCTGACAGCGCACGAGAGTAGAAAGCATTGTGGCATTATTTATGTTTTAATGTATATGTTACACTCTAAGGCGTTAAAAGGGTGTGTGGTTCGTCCCTTTGGGGACTAATGGGGCTGCCACAACCATTCATTTCTTTAAGGAATAACGGCACGGGGTGTAACCGTTGGTCCCGAAAGTTCACCTCAATGCACTAACATCTAGTCCTCACATTTACACCTTACCGGGCAACCGTTAATCCCCAAAGGTGCACCACGCCGGACGTATAGTCGGTCCACTCACATGATTCATTCGGATGAACTTTTCACCCGCAGTTAAAATGATTGGTTAATCCCGAGGGATGATTTTCTGCAGATACTCTCCACAAGGCTTAATACGTTTTCCACGTTTTTTTGCGCGGTGAGCAACAAATGACGCGAAAAAGAACATGCGAAAAAATATTTAGTCGTCCGTGTAAAACTGCTTTCGCAGTCAGTGCAACAACGAAAGGAAAAATTGACTCAATGAAACGTTTTATTTTTCTCTAAACATATTAACTTTCGGCTTTCTTTTCCTGAATTCACTGTAAAATGTTCAATACAGGTCCAGACGCGTTGTCATATCTCGCACCGTCGTTTTTGTAAAGCTGCTCCAACGGAAGCGACAGATGAATGGCATTGTACGCGCCAGTGCACGCAGCATTCTGCACGTTGTGGACAACGGCTACATCCTGCAAAGCACAAAAATATCGCAAATAGTTAGTCACACGTGCCAGAGAGGATAAAGACCCACGCACATGGCAAATACGTGCATTGTGAAATAAAAACACACATGTAAAATATGACATGCGAATAACTTCAGCGTGACGTTATACATCATCAAAGACTGATTTCGAGCCACATAGTGGAACAGCTCAAGCGCGGTAGCCGCAGCCATCACGCCTAGGAGCCGCCAACCACCGTGCCGCCAACGAGTCGGCGAGTTTTTTTGCGAGCGGCGTCTTACAGCTCGAGCAAGCCTGTCAGCCACCGCTGCCGCCAGCAAACCTCATAGCGAGCGAACGCGTGGCTGCCCCCACAAACGGCACCTAGCTGCTTGCGAGTGCGACGAGGAAGCCTACGGTAATCGTGACCAATTTCCACAAAGTGCCCGGGCGGCCGACGGCAATGGCGGCCAATTCCCGGGCAGTCACAAAGCACAGGCGAGCTGACGCCCAAGCCGGCCTTCGCGGTGCATTTTGTGCGCGCGATATACAACACCATCGAGCCAGTTACCCGCACGCGCTATGTGTTTCACACACGCGACAGGTACGGCAGTATAATGAATGTTCACTTAACTTGTAAAAGAATCCAGCGCCGATATTTGCCCAGAGTCAGACTGAAATCGTGGATTCGATAGACCTACTGTCTTCTTGGCCGCCAATCCCAGCCGGTTGCCGCCAAACTCAGTGCCGTGACTACGCCGGAGATATACAGCACGGCGTCGCGACGTGTCGACATCAGCTCCAAACTTCATGGGTGCATCTAAACGTAAAACCAGCACCACACGCTCGCCCACGCATACGTGTAAGGCACCGCGACGTAGTTCCTACATCGTCAAACTCTCCGAGGGCGATACAACCGCCAACACGCCTGCACGAACGTAAGTGGGAAGACTGACCCAAGCGTGAGGAGGGCGGTTAGTTCCCTTGACAACGGCTTGCACACAGAACGTACCTACCCACACGGCCTGCATCTCCCGCGCAGTTCGTCCCATCGCAGACTGACTGGTTTGTACACGGCAAGCATCCCTCTGTAGTTGCTCCTCGACGGTCTATCCGTTCATCGCGCGCGCCTATTGGGCTCCGTTACTCCTCTTTCGGGTAATTTTGCCTTAGAGGGCAGAAGCGCTGCGTAATCATTCAGCGTCCATATTACCTTACAGTTGTCTCTAAATTTTGCGTTCATTTCTCTAGTCCCAGTCGTCTTTCTGAGGGAAAGAAGAGATAAATTTTTTGAGAGATGCAAAATCGGCTTGCTCCTGATAACGAGAGTGCACCAGACACGGTTGACTAGAAATATATGATCAGGTCTATGCGAAACAGTAAAGTAGCACCAATGTGAGTGAGCTAAAGTGAAAATTTGGTGTACTCTAAAGATCCCATGGATATAAATTGAGCGCGCCTTTTATATATCAAAGAATTGTTTCTTTAAAACGTTCCGTTTAGTTCGTCTCCTCTCAAGAAAAGACTTCTCTGAGCGCCGTTTTAAGATGGAAAAGTATGCGAACTTCGTGTGCGGAGAGTACACCTGAAAACTCCTCGATTCCGCCTGTAACAGTTCTCTTTGCGAGTGTGAAGGTAACAGAGAACGGTGTCGCCTATGAACAAACTCCTCAGGTGGCGTTAAACAACTGTGCTTAAGGGATTTGTATTGAGAGGTCTCATCGGTGGTCATCTACACATGGCACCACTAGGAGTCAGCAGCAACTCGATTATACTTAACAACAACGTCATTGAATTATATCCTACGTCACCTACTTTACGTTTGCATTCGCAATTCTCCAGCGGTAAACTATTGCGCCGTAGGCTGGAATACGTGGGCGCCGCTGTTCCATGAATGACAGAGAGAATGGTGTGATTGAAAGGCAGCCCGTGTTTCTTAAAGCCGAAGTGTACAACCAGCAGTGTACGTAAAGTCTCACAGAGGGCCGCTCTGAGGCGTTTACACTCTAATTATGATCACCTTATCTGCTATTGTTGGTTTATATATTTATCACCTAATATCAAGTCTATCCACCAAAGCGCGTTTTTTACTGCAGTTGTATCACCCACTAATAGAGCATACGGGATCGAATTTTTACTTTTGAAGTGGTCTCAGCTGCATTTGCGTCGATTAACAGGGCGAAAGCGATAATAATACTACAGCATATAAATCTACAAAAAAAAGATTGGATTGTGGTACGCACTAGGCTTCAGTAAGGAACCTAATCAAAGATTTCATATCTGCACAGAGATGCGACCAAACTTTAAAGTTGCCTAGTTTATTCATTGTCTAGTTAAATCGTTCTCGCGCACCTGTATTTATATCCTAATGTATACTTATCTAATCTAACCACTAATTCATTAAATATATATCCTTAAATCTGTACTAATCCGTACTATAGGGCTTCCTCAACTTTTTGGGCCGCCTCATACCGTATGTTCTTTTGTTTTCTTCATAGAATGAGAAAAATGTTGCTGAAAACGTAGATGTGTATCTTGACATTAGTCCTGCAATAAGTCTTGGAACCCTGTACAGTTGAACCAAAGAGAGAGACCTAATAAAAACGTATATATATGTGCGGACGCCTGCGCGAACGGACGTCTCTAATCCTCTTAAATTTAACGAGACGCTGCCGTCTGCGAAAATGCCAGTACCTGCGTATTATTTTTGTTTTCAAACGGCGAAATCTTCACAGCGTAGAGTCCATTCAGGACTTAAGTCGCAGCATAGCTACAGTGCAAGCTTGGCGCTCCGCATGCGAAGAGCTCTGTAATCTCTTCAATCAAGGCCCTCCTTACTAATGAGCTACATCCGGATTTCAGTTCCGCAAAAAGTGCGCACGTGCCAGGAACCGGCTTTATGGAATACGGGCAGCTCGGCTTCGCGACGCCATAGAAGGCCGTGCATATTGTCAAGGCGCGGGCTTTATGCAACAGAGCCTTGGTGGTACGTAGTCCTCAAAACGAGATTTCGGCTCGCACTGCCGACCTCCTTTCCAAAAAGCGTACGGACCCGTTGGAAAACATGTCAAAGCAGTTTACTAGCTGACGCTACAGCGACCTTGCCTGATTCGGGCGCGTGCCAAACCTGATAATTTCGCAATGGTGTATTCATCTCCGCGAGGTGGTCGGCGTTTTTGCCTGACATAGAAGTCGAAACCGTAGAGTGCGCTCGCTTTAATTAAAACCCAAGTGTCCGTCACTAAGAGACATAGTGGCAGCTTCTTCAAAGGTAGTGAACGCGCAATTAAGAGAACTGCACTGATGTGCGCCATGGTAATAACGTTGCGCTGCGCGAGATATTTATTTATGCACTTAATCGCTTCCGGATCCATATTATTGAGCGATATTTCTTCTATTGGTGTTTTATTCACACGAAACAGCTTTACCGTAAACTTTCCCTGCAGTGCCTGTTGAACTTGACAAACGCTGTTGAGGTTGGTGATAATATAAGGAATGCTACTCTTGGGCGTGTCGTTTAATTTCATTGCATTTAACGGTGAAATACAAGGCAAACGGACAGCGACGGAAGCGAACGCAGCCGTGCACTAGGCGCTTCTATTTTGTTCAATTTTCTATGGTAATTTAAATGTCGTGGGATCGGTGCATGCTATATAGCAATTCACCGGATATCCAAAGAATGCTAAGTCATGCCAGCAGTTTGGCTGAGTCACTCCCATAGCACGTTGAGCAAGGAATTGAGTTTCGTGAGGCATGGATGACACGCACATCGCAGCGCAATACCTTAACATCTCCTACTTCGACGTTTGGCGAGGTTTTCAATTTTAATTTGCTGTTCTCTTGCTGCGGTTGGGATATGGCTTCTACACGTAGCTTCCCACGTGTAGAATGGCTGCTTCATGTAAATGGCCTGTGATGAAAGAAAACGTTGCTACCTGTCTTATACCTGTGGTTATCTCATTACTTCAGTATATGAGCGGTTTTAGCTGACTCAATTAAGTTTTGCACAAAGACTTGCCTCTCAAACGTGCGAAATACACTGAGAAAAAAGTGCTGAACGTGAACTACAAGACGTCATTCTCGCGAAGGGCGAGTTAGCAATAAGTGGTTGGGAACATGACTAGGCTCGTTACAATGTGCCTGCGAAAACTAGCAAAGTTATCGCATGTGGAGAAGTTGAAGTAGGCGGGATACACGATTAGACCGTAGCGCGCTCAAGAAATCAGATTATACCGTGAGCTGGTTAGGGATGTACTTTCAGTGCAAGCTGGTGAGTGTGCCGATTAGGCACCCAAGACTCCAGCGTAAGCTTAACTTTTAAGTAGGGAACTGATAATAGGGTTTAGCTCACAAACTGCTCATGGCATGTTACCCTTTTTAGTTCGTGCAAAAGCCATATAGGCGATATAAAGTTCCAGTTCCTTGTCAGCACTTCTCCAGGATAAATATTAAGGCGTAATTACTAAAACACAGCCAAGAGAGCGAGGATGCTCTCGGTGCAATAATGAAAACAATGCCAGGATTGCGCGGAAAGCACAGCACAGTTACAGCGAAAGTTGGAAGAGCGGCATTTCTAGAGCTTGTTCTCAAATTTCTTGGGGTTACTAATGAAAGTACACTTCCAAGGTACGCACTAGGCCACAATTCATAATTTTTGTGATGTTGGGAAGCACCCACTACGCCAGTATTTGTCATTATGCGGAGAAGCCAGGTACCCCCTGCACATCAGTAAGGCATTATGTGCACTTTATTGATGCGGCGACTGATGACAATGAAAAAAATGTGGCTGAGCCCTTTGTAATGGGCTGGAAGCTTTAAACTACGCACTAGTTACGTAAGTGGCATGTGTGACGCCCGTTCCTTATTTCACTCTCCCACCACGCTATATAACATATGTAAACGTGAGAAAGAGAAAGGGAGAGACGGAAATAACTTTATTGACACCCTGATGAATCGAACCATGGGGGCATCATGGGCTTCCTCCGCAACCAATCAAGTCCACTTGCGAGGCATCCACCGCGCTATAAATCGCTATAATTTTTGTGAAGTAGGGAAGCAGCCACTATAACACTCTTGGTCATTTTGCGGAAAACTGTGTTACCCGCTAAACACCTGTAAGGCATTATATGCACTTTGATGATGGTCTGCCTGATGACGATGAAGAATTATGACAGAGCCCTTTGTAATGGGTTGGAAGCATTCAACTCCACCTCGTTGCTCAATTCGCATTTTGTGATGCTTGGTTACACAATTCTCGTTGTGTCACGCCTGGTTGTTATTTTACTTTTCGACGACGCTATATTACATATCTTATTGTGGTTCCTCCCCAACATAAAGACTGTATAGGGCCTTTTTGCACAGGAGTTTCAAGCACGGCACGGCTCTGTACTTTCTTGAAATACAGATCCATGCCGGCGCTTGAAACTCCTTTGCACTTCACCGAGGTAGAAGAAAAAAAAAAACGCCAGGCCTGCGCTGAAACCGCAGCACAGTCACAGCGAAAGCCGGAAGAGCGGCGTTTTCTAGTGCCGATTTTAAAGCTCTCTTGGTCCTACTAATACAAGTACCCACTACGCCATAAATACAAGCAAGGTACCAACTACGCCTTAAATCAGAATTTTTGTGAAGTTGGGAAGCACCTACTAAGCCACTATTATTCATTCTGCGGAGAAGCGAGGCACCAGCTACACGTCTGTAAGGCATTATGTGCACTTTGTTGACGCGACGACTGATAACAATGAAGAATTATGGCTCAGCCCTTTGTAATGGGCTGGAAGCTTTAAACGGCCCACCAGTTATGAAATTTGCTTTGGGTGACGCCCGGTCGCTATTTTCCTCTCCCGTCATGCTGTATAACATACGTTGACGTGGGAGTGCGAGGGGGGGAGGGCGAAGAACTTTACGGAGACCCCGAGGAAATGGATCATGCGCTTATGGGCTTCCTTGGCAACCAATACAAGTGCACTTGCGAGGAACCCACTACGCTATAAATCAATATAATTTTTGAAAAGTAGGGAAGCAGGCATTATGCCATTTTTCGTCATTCCACGGAGAGCCGTGGTACCTGCTAAACGCATGTAAGGCGTTGTGCGCTGTGTTGATGCTGTGCCTGATGACGATGAAGCATTATGGCGGAGCCCTTTGTAATGGGTTGGACGCATTCAACAACCTACTCGTTGCGCAATTCTCATTGTGTGACACCTGGTTACAGAATTCGCGTTGTGCGACGCTTGGTACTTATTTTACTCTTCTACCGCGCTATATTGCATATCTTAATGTGGTTCCTTCCGGACATGAAGCCCATATAGGACCTTTTTGCAAAGCAGTTTCAAGCACCGGCATGACTCAGAGGTTCAATGCTGGGCTCCCACGCAGAGGGACCAGGTTCGAACCTCGTTCCATCCTGGAATTTTTTTATTATTTCGTTTTTGTTTCTTGTTTCTAGCGATAGTGGTTACGGACACCGGCGGCGGCGGCGGCGGCGGACAACTACGGCGCCCAAAACGGCCGCTGAAATGATCTCGTAACAGCTTTCGCTGCAAAAACGAAAAAATAATGTGTTCCTTCATAGTTTGCTAGGGTAGAAGCCCTGCTTACTATGAAGGAATTTTAAATCGCAATGTTGTTCATGCAGTGATTGACGGTAGATGTGTGCTTGCATGTTTCTTGTGCCTTTTTACATCGTTTTGTTGTCCCCGTTTGTGTGACACAGAACCGGAAAGAAGGAAGAAAAATAAACAGTATGGCTCTGTGGTAGAACACTGGGTCGCCACGCAGATGATCCAGGTTCGGACGCCGTTCCATCCCGAATATTTGTTTTTATTTCTTTTTTGTTTCCTATTTCTTGCGATAGCGGTTACGGACACCGGCGGCAGCGGCGGCGGCGGAAAACTAAGGCACCAAAAACGGCCGTTGTTGTGATCTCATAACAGCTTTCTCTATAAAACATAAGTGGAAGATAATGAGATTTACCCCGTTACTGCAAGGCGCTACTTCAGCTTGCCGAGGAAACATTGGCAGATATTTGTTCATTTTCAAATACTGCGCATCCTATATGGCAACTACATTGCCGGAAGCGCATTAGCGGAAGCGGTTTCAGCCGCTGCCTGTGGATTAATTCACCACGTCGGGAAAATTACAGCTTCCTCTTAACAACCACCTCTTCTATGATTTTTCTTTTATAAATATTCTTACAGCCGCTTTTCTAAATTGACACAATCTGAAGCGCTTATATTTTAATTCAGGCCTTTGCAGCACATCCACGTGAACAAACGAACGCGACTCACCGTTAATTTATCACACCACCGAGTAATGGCTCGTTGTATATACATGTGCATAAAATATCCACAGACTCGGAAACAGTAAAATGATTTTTTGAATAATTCAAAGAAAATGACAAGTAAAGGACGCAGATGATGAGGTAAGCCGAGCTTAAATTAAGCAGTTTTGTATTAAGGAGTATTTAATGACGAGATAATGCCACGTATCTTTCCTAAAAAGAAAACCGCTGTATCACCCTTTCATGCCTCTCTCATCAAAAAGAGCGCTGCCACCTGATCAAAGCAACGCAAAATGCGGCAACATAATTTATGACGTACGAAAGGCTTCGCTGCGCATCGACTGGGATTTACTTGATCAAAGCATTTCTTTTTCGCATGTGCCTTTCAGGATTCATGGCCGCATTTAGTCTTCATAGTGCAATTATGAAAACCTAGTGGCATTTGAGATTTAGTGTAAGAGCTTCAAAGTAAATATTTTGATACGAGTACCTGCAGCGCCAAGAGGGCATTATTGCAGGAGGGGCAACTAGAAAAATAAAACGAAGTGTATTCACTGAACAAGATATATGTGTGCCCACATTAGGCAAAGATGAAAATATGTGCTACTCAGGTAACATACAGTATGGAAAATGGCAATAAGAAGGGCCTTGCACATAAGATATATAAGAAGCGTAATAAATATGAATGATATCCCCAAAGGTAAATCCCACAGTTCCACAATCCGTTGGTACTGGCGAATAAGGAAATAATTATGCGGCATTCTTAAGTAATTAAAGAAATTGGCATCATATCAGCTACCTCGGTAATAGTCAGTTGTATGTAGTCATGAGCGCATTGTAACTAATCGCAAATCTAACACTATGTAACGGTCACACATGCAGGAGGCTTCACAAACGCGCCTTTTATCTCCCACACTTTTCTCTGCTTTTGGTTCCCGAGGCGGTGTCGCCGTCTGGGAGCGGTAGAGTGAAGTAATGCACAGTATCCGCGATTACCACTGGCAACGCGCCGTTGCACTGTTGCTGCGGCTGTCGCATTCGGCGCGTTTCAAAAAGAAGTGTAATTTTGTCAACGCCTTCACCGTGAGGAGGCGGCTTTAGCCCAAGCCTTGCTCATAGCGTCTATCCTTATAAGGAAACTTATGGAGTTGCACTAGAAAGCTGTAGGACGTGCGGAGCAGTCATTCGCCTGTCCTTCTGCGACGAACTCAAGGATCCTGTGTTGGGCGGCTAGTTGGTCAGACATTGCGTGATGTCAAACTGCGCTTGGGACGAGGCTCCAGAGTAGAAGTAGACAAGACGAACGCAGCCTGTGAGCGTCGATGAAGGATCTGCGTTCCTTCCGCAACGCTCGCGTTCACGGGCAAGTACACCCTCGCGTTCCAGCCGTGCAGCAGGCTAGGCCTCTACGGCAGGAAAGTAAGCCTTCATTTGGGATCACTCCTCACGCTCATTTCACTTCACCGTCATATTGCTACATTATATAATAAATGGTTATGCTTTGCTCCATCCCTCCCCCTTTCTTTCCCTCCTGACCTTCACTTCCCTTTCCTACCCACTTGCTATACGCGGCTATGCTATACATGGTCTTGCCTGCGTGATATCATAGGTGCCTAGGTTATGCTTTACCCTCTCCCTTCCTCCTTTCCATTCTCCTCACACTCGGTTTGGTGTGGCCCGCGGAACGCAGGCATTGTCTTCGCGGCGCCGCTGCACCGAACTGCACCGATTGCGGCGCCATCGAAACCCTGTGCCACCTATTGCTTGACTGCCCTTCTCTCAACACTGCGCGGAAGCGGCTCGTCATGAAGTACAGACTCGTCGGACTGCTGTGTGCGACCCTACAGGACTTGCTCCATCCCACCGGTCACGTGCACCGTCGCCGATCAGCCCTTGCGGCCCTACTCGCTATTCTCGAGGATGCCGACCTAGTCGAACGAATTTTCTAGCCGCTCACCACGGTGACTCGGACGCCCGTTCTCCTGCCCCCCCCCCCTCACTCTTTTTTTTATTTTTTTGTTTTTCACTCATACCTTTCTTTTTCTTCTTTTACCATCTCTTTTCACTCTCACTGTCCCTTCAATCCCCAGTTCCCCGTGAGTGTATCGGTTGAGGTGTCCTCACTTGAGAGACAGTTATCGTGCACTCTACACCCAATTTTCATCATTTTCATTTCCTTCTTCCTTTTAAGAATCACCCCCCCCCCCTTGCTATACACGCCTATGCTATACATGCTTCTGCCTGCCTAATGTCATGCATGACTATACTATGATTTACCCTCTCTCTTACTCCTTCTCCTCCTCCTCACTCTCACTTCCCTTCCCACCGCATTGCTATACGCAACCATGCTGTACATGGTTTTGCCTGCGTGACGCCATAATGACTATGCTATGTTTTACCTTCTCCCTTCCTCGCACTCCTCTCCCCACTCTTCACCCACACCCTTTCTACCCTCCACACACTCGCATCCCTCCTACTCAGCCTCACTTCGCTCCCCCCCCCCCCCCGTGCTATATACGGCTATGCTAGTTATGGTTCTACATGCGTGACGCTATCCATGGCTTTGCTGTGATTTGCCTTCGCCCATCCCCCATTTCTATCATGCTCACCCTCATATCACTCCTCCGCACCCTCACTTCCCTTTCCTGCCTCCTTGCTATCCGTGGCATGCCATACGTGGTTCTGTCTGCCTAACGCCATACACGACTACGCTATGCTTTAGGCTCTCCCCTCCTCCATTCCTTCCTCCTCACCCTCACATCCCTTTACCATCCCCTTGCTATACGCGGCTACGCTATGCTTGCTTCTACCTGCGTAACACCATGCGTGACCACCATGCTATGCTTTACCCTCTCTCTTCCTCCTTTCCATACTACTCCCCCTCACTGCCCTTTCTATACCCCTTGCTATAGACCAGATTATTTCTACTCTCGCACCCACGTTTAGGGCAAGCATACATAATCTTGACCCGAGCTATCATCAGTCGGCGCGACCAGTGTTAGGGGCAGCGGACTTGGTTACGTCACAAGTGATGGCGAGTCAACACTCGCGGCCAGCACAACCAGCATGCGATAAGGACTGGCCTGGCATTATCGTGGTCGTTCGTTCCATGTGATCAGCAGCACTCCATCAAAGATAGCTGTCCCCTGCAAGCGAAGAAAATTCTGGTCTAAACATGGCTATGCTATACAGGTTCTGCCTGCCTGATGCCATAGATGTCAATGCTATGCTCTGCACTCTCCCTTTATTCTTTCCATCGTCCTCAGCCTCACTTTCCTCACGAGCCGCAGAAAGGCAACAACGTCGACGGGCTAAAGTCTTGCAAGGGATACTTTGCAGCGGGAGACACGTCAGCGGGAAGCTGAACTCATTCGCGGGTTCACGACTCGAGCTACGAACTATGCCGCTCGCGTTCCTGAAGCGCTCTGTGGTAGTGTATGCATGAGCGAAGACGTATGTTACCATATTACCAGGGAAGCGATGCCTTGCTGAATCTCTCTTCAAATGACGACGCTCTGAAAGAGTGCATGTCGAGTAGCAGTGTTTATTGTGTGCGTGTTGAAGCCATCTTTGCGTGGTATTGACCATATGCTGTGTCCACGTGTAGCTTTGCTACTACAGCTAACACAAATGTTTATTCATATCTATGGATGTTAGTCGTCGGGATGGAGATGTTCCACCAGGCGCCAACGTGGGGGCGTCCACATCAAGCGGTGCTATAGCTGCCAAACGCCAATAGGCATCGTGCAAGCTCTCGTATATCAATGTATAAGAAACGTTCAGTACTTATGCGTGAAAACGCATAACTTTCGCGTTGTGCCGATTCCTATCACGGAGGGATCAATAATATTTTATAGCACTTCCATGTGCTGGAATCGGCGCAGTTGAGCAACAGACCGAAATTACTAGCGTAATCTTTAAAATTAATCTCTCAGCTGTGAAGATATTTCTGTGGAAAACATTTTATCTACTCGTACTGCCTGTAGTTGTTTCAGTTTTTTATTACAATATGCAATGCCCTCGTCGGTTCCAGTTTTCTTTTTTTTTTTCAGGCCATTGTATGAGGTATCCTGTTTCCTCTACCACATTAGTCATCGTCTGTCTAGTGGCCCCACCTCTTTGTCGCATAAAAAGTACACCTGCCATAGAAATGACGAATTCATTCCTGGAATTTTTACGCCCGGACTTCCTCACTTTCCATGACTTTTTTTAATCTTGTCGGCATCTTGTAGATTGCGTGTGTATCTCATTCGTTTTTTTCACCCTGGTGATCCTTAGAGTAAGGAAATATAGAAAGTTTAGGTCCTGGTAACCACATCTTTTTATCGCGAAATACGAATAATATATCCAAAAGAACTAAGACAATTGAACTTGTGTCCACTGGCCCCACTTCAACAAAGTACAAAGTGCAACAAACACCCCTGCAGGCCTACTGTGTTTGCAGAATCTCAGAACAAGCTCAGAACTTGCTGAACGCCTCGAGGTGCTCATGAGAAAAGTCGGTATTGACCTTTGTGTGTCCTCGCTCGCATACAGTCTGGTTAGATGACTTGGAATCCACGACATACTTCTAGCAAATTACTTCGCACAACGCCTGCAGGCAGTTTGTTCAGGATGATAGCAACTGTCGTATTGTTAGCCTGGAGGCACATAAAATTTCAATGGGAAGAGCTTTTAGATCTATGGCTTCCCACCCGCTTCAATGCATGCCGTACAATAGTCTGCGGACAAAGCGTGCTCGACAGTGACAAGGTCCATATAGATTTGCGGCGAAAACTTCTCGAAATGTTGTGTAAAGAAGACGGGTGAAACTGGAAGAAAGCTTTCTGCACGTGGCAACAAATGCAGGTTCAGCAGACAGAAGGAAAAATTCGGGTTTCTTAGAACTGCCCTTCAGACATGCGCAGCAAACATATTCATAGCAATATCATTGCGCCACTTCCGTGACAAATTGCCCCGGACGTTTTCTAGCTGCAACGAAAACGTTATCTCAGAACAATGTTTTTAAAAAGGAACGTAACTAAAGAATATTCTCACGGTTGTAACATGTATGACTCTCTCTACACGTGCCTGCAGCTTAAGTTTTCGAAACCATGCTGGCGAGTTCTGGAATTAAGATCCTGGTCTTTTATGGAATAGTTTCTGGATTTTGGCATGCATTGTAAGCGGCGTAGTGCCTGCACGTTGGATTGAATTGTACATTGCACACTATGACAATAACGGAATCATACATATGTATTTATGTTTATTAGCAATAAACAATACGCTTAACAAGTGCTCACATCATACGGACCTTATGCGCAATAAATTTGCCTTAGTTCTCATTAGGTTAAACCACTTTTACTTCTGGTAACGAAGCCTTTTACCTAAACGAACGGCATATGTAGTGCAAGAAACTATAAATAAATGTGTATCGCCTCTATCTTGATGTTGTCAGGGCGTCATTCTACATAATTTATCCACCCGAAATTTATTCACTGACATTAGCTAAGTGCACCAATGAGAATGATGAGAACTGAATCAGTGCCCGAACGTCTTCACCTTGATATGACCAACGAGTACGTTCCGGACATACAATGAACATTTTTGGTGCCTGCATCAGCTTGGTTTCACGTTTCTGTTTTCTTCAAGTCTTGATTTCAAGCACAATGAGCACACGTTCGCGAGTAAAATAATTATGATCGCTTACTGAATGATACTTTCCATCATACAGTGGGCAGTGTGTATAGATTAATTAATCCGACACAAAACGCACGATCATGCTTTTGCGTCAAAATGACACAGGCCATAAATAGCACAAAACAGGCTCCTCTCTGTAACGAATATGAACGACAAAAGTAGTCACGCATGGTACCCACAAATATCTATGATTAGGGTATTGATGATTAGAAATAAAGAAATAATACCCAAGACATGCGAAGAGAAATTAAGGCGAAGGCAACACGTTAGCGGTCGTTCTTTAAAAAAACAATATTACATTTCGCAACTTCACGATAAAAAATAACTGAACCACGGTTCATCAATTCGGCGCTTCACTGAATATTTCGTCAAGCGGTAGAAGTTGTTTCATTGAAAAACTTACGAAGAATGTAAAACAAAACAAAAGCAGATTGGAGAGCTACAACCGTAAAAAATACGCATGCGTGCCCCCCCCCCCAAAAAAAAAGCACGAGACGGATATAGAGAGAACTAAAAAAACGCGCTGTTAATGTATAGACAAAGAAACTTGAGGAAAGAAAGTAGAACCACGCTTCTAATTTAAGTTTATTCTAGATTTAACACGCTTTTATTCTAAATTTTTAAAAATTGATAAAAACGACTTGACAGTGTATCATGAACCGTTGTAGATTTAATTATTATAGACAGTGAAGTGAACCAATGTTTAACGTATGGTTGCAATAAGCAAACGGAAGCGGTAAGCATCAAAATGACATTTTTTACCCGTATTATTTAAACTTAGGCTCACGATAAAGAACCCCGTGAGGCAGAAATTAATGTAGACCCTCAAACTACAGCATACACGTCATAATGAACGCTCGGTTTCGGGATGTAATACCCCAGATTTATTTTTAAAGAATGAAATATTTTTATATGAGTATACTACTTCGGAAAGTTCCTTCTCACACATTTTTGCTTACGCGTTTACCAATTTCAACACTGCTTAAATTGGCACAGTGTCATGCATTTGTATGCAAAATAAGCCTGAAAATTTTTTGTAGGAAATACGATCCTAGGAGGTAGTACTAGACCATGGACCAACCAGTATAGGATCATGTTCCTGAGGCATATATTATCCAAACGTATACAAATAAGTATTGCGGAAATAGGACATTTTATTCCAATTAGGTGGATGTTTAATCTCATGTATTCGTCGGAACAAACACTCAAGACGTTCGCTCTAACATAAGGATATTATTTTATGACACGTTGGATATAAGACGTCGCATTTGCGCTTTGTGAAACTTGTTTTAGCACTACCTGTCGCAGTGATCTAGTTGTTATGGTGCTTGATTCCTCGCCCGCAGGTCGACGGATCGAATTCAGGCCGCGGCCGCCGCATTTTGATGGTGGCGAAATGCTATAGGCCCATGTGCTTCTATTTAGCGTCTTAAAAGAACCCCATGTGGTTGAAATTTCTGGAGCCCTCCACAAAGGCGTCTGTCATAATCATATCGTTATTTTAGGGCCCAAGAATTAGTTACATTTTTTAGCACGGAGAATACATTTTTAACCTTTAGGGACCTGTGCGGCATTAAAAATCATATTGAGAAATATATGTTGCCAGTACAAGAAAAAGGGGAAATAAGACATAAAATACGAGAATCTGAAGATGCATATTGAAGTGAAATTGACAGAAGGACCCCTGCGTATACTGGGTGTTTCTAAAAATGTGTCCAAAATCCTCAAAAGTCAGCAATATGCGATAGCTTCGCTCGCTGCCTTCACAGTTGCTTTTTCTGTGGCAACAGGCATTTTAAGATGGTTGAAGACATCATTTGGGTGAATGATGCAGAAAGTTACATTAATTAACTTTTTAATAAGTGGAGTCGGGCGGTTATGTATAATGGGAGAAGTTCTTCAAGTAAGCCACAAAGGTATGGCTGTTTTTGCGCAAGGAAATAACGAGGGAATGGGTCCATGAAAGCGCAAACTTTTGACTGTTTATTCAAGAGATAGTGCAACGAAATATATAGGCACAGGCATGCGGAGCAAGCTAGGCACACATCGAGCGCATACCACTTTAATCACAACCTGTGATTTATGAACTTGCTTTCTGCCTGCGAGAGAGACAATGACCTATCACTGATTACACATGGAACCTCGTGCTTTTACATGAAATGCCTCCAATAATTCTCGTCCGTGGTGTCGCCGCTTCTAGAAGTTCTTCATGCGAAGAATTCATCGCAGCTTCGAGTTATAGGAAAAGCTGCCTCTGGTAATTATTGTGGCGTAATGCTATTCAACGAAATTCAACGGCGACATCGAAAGCCAAGCACCGATAAGCGCAACAAGCAGACGGCCAGAAAGAGGAGACTGTGTAAGTCAACGATTACACAGGTGTAGTTCTTTCGCGTTCCTTGACGTATGTGCGTCATGCGTGCTATAATTGCAAGCGAAGCCCCCACACTCACGCAGCCAAGACTGTTGAGGGTGATGTAACTACGCTCACTCATTCTGGACATCTCAGAAGAATACAGCAGTAGCGCTCTTCACGTTTCGGTTTTGGTTTCGCCGCTGGATTTGAGTGAATTTCATTATATGCAATATTACTGGAGGTCGCATTTCCGCAATCTCAATGTTGCAATGGGTTATTCGCATAAAGCACTTACATTTTTCTATTTGACATGAACGACTATCTCCGCTTATTAAAAAGTTCAATAGTTTAACTTCTTTAGTTACTGTTCCAAGTGCTGTCTTTACCCATCATGAGTTGCCTGCGGCTACATGAGAAGTAATTGCGAAGGCATCGAACAAATATCGCATTTTGCTGATTTTTGAGGATTTTAGGGAGATTTCTTAAAACACCCGGTATTTAAGTTTGGTTTAGTTTTTAAAAGTTATGAAATATCGTTTTAAAATCTTACGACTTTGGAATGATACTTTGCCCCGCTGCAATGCTTCCTCTTTTTGTTCTTGTTGGCCGTTCTGATAAGGAAAGCATCGGAAGAAGATTTTACCCCTACTCACAGAATTTAATGCGGAAACCAGATAGAAGTTTTTCTCGCTCAGTCGCCGGCCACATTGCATTAAACTGTTAAAACATTTTACGCTTCAAAGGGGTGACCGCATAATGTGTCCTAAAAGGGCGCTGCAACATTTTTTCAGCGTGGTGAGAAAACGCTGCAGGGGTGCTATGCAGGATGGCCCGAGTTCGCCAAAACTCGGGATCTTTCCGAGCTCTGGCGACACCCCCTTCCGAACGAGCTAATAGTACGAGAAGGTGAAATCCATCCCTCAGCGCGCGCTCCGTTCCATTGGTTACGCTGGAACGCGGCGTCACGTCAAGGGCGGTCGAGATGGTTGGGTGGTGTCATCAAACTTCTTTCATTTGTTTGTCGTTCCACTGAGTGCAGAAGTGCACCCATGCAAGAAAAGTGGCAGAAAGCTCTACTAACTACATTTTTTATGTGTGCGCGGGCCGTTTGAATTCATTTTCAAGCGTTTATTGTCTGCACTAAGTATCCTTTAGGATAACCAGCAGCGTGTCCTCTGAGATTAGTTCCGACCGAGCGCCTTGTAACACGGCGGCTAGAGCTAATCGCCGAGGCCACATGTATAATCACCATGGTCGGCGTGTACATTCTAGCGCGTTGCTCGGCCGGCGCGCGCCCTCGTCGTTCCCCTCTTCATCGTCTGCTTGCTCCCAGAGCACGTGCGCCCGGCTGAATAGCTAATTGGCTGGGCGGTATACCTAGCTAAGTCAGCACGTGCTATGACGAAGCTGATTACGCCAAATCATGCTAAGGCCGAGCTAACTTAGCCACGTCTTACTAAGACCATGCTAATGAAGTCGTGTAAAGCTAGCAACAAGGTAATTAAGATCATGCTAACACGACGCTAATTAGGAGCATGTAATTAAAACAAACATAATCGACCTTACTCACCGAGATCGTGTTAATTAGAATCGTGCTAATTAGGGTTATGCTAATTACCTCTGTACGAATTATACCTGAGTAATTAATGACTTGGTAATTAAGATACTAAAAATTAATGTTAACTAACACGACGCTAATTAGGAGCGTGCAAATTAGAATCATGCTAATTACGTCTGTGCTATTCAGGACCTTGCGAATTAAACCTGAGTAATTAATGCCGTGGTAATCAAGACACTATAAATAATGTTAACTAACACGGCGCTAATTAGTATCGTGCTCATTAGAATTATGCTAATTACATCTGTACTATTCAGGACCTTGCAAAATAAACCTGAGTCAATAATGCCGCTGTAATTAAAACATCCACAATTAGTGCGAATTAACACGACGCTAATTAGGTGTGTGTACTTAGAACCAAGATACTGAAGACCTTACTCACTGAAGTCGTATTAATTAGGGTGGTGCTAATGAGTGTTATACTAATTACTTCTGTGCTATTCAGGACTTCGCGAATTAAACCTGGGTAATTAATGTCGTGGTAATTAAAACATTACCCATTAAGAAAGGACATTCAATATCATGTTAGTTAAGACCTTCCTAATCAATAGCACCAATATTGAAACCGAACTGACACGGTCATTACTCCGAAGCAGACCAAGCATACTGAGTAGACGAGCCACGTAAAAAGCTGGAAGAAGCTAGGTGATCACAAGCTCCTCCGATGGCCCCAGCCTTCGCAGAAGTAGTGCAAGCTGGCCAAATTATTTTATATGCAAAGAAGCTGCTGAGTAGCGTCCACCGCATAAAACACTTGACAAGCACACCGGAACTATGACAGTTACGAGTTGAACTGGGGCCTTTTCAGAATCAACGAGTTTGTGCCCGAGTTCGCGCGTCAATCAATTTGATTGACAGACGCGCGCGGCGAAGAGCGGTTCCGCCCACGGCGTTTCCTCTTGCCGAGGAACAGTGCTCACGACGCAACGCCAGCGAGCGGCACGATTCATCTATGAGCCTAATCACACAGACTATGAACACACGCACGAAGAACTAAAGGTTATATCATCACGTGGCTACGATGTCTCGCATTCACTTTCACCACTCTCATGACGTACCACTCACAGCTATGAAGCAAGCGCCCCTGGCGGGACTTTTGGCGAGAACTATTTACTTGTTTACTATTTTACTTGCTTGTGGAGGCATTGTTTCAACCGATTCGCTACTACAGAAAAATCTTCAGACGTGTAATGTAAGTATAGCAGTAACTTGTCAGTTTATTTATCTGTAATATTCCAGAGAAGCGAAACGAGCTGCACCAGAGTGCTGCGCGTGCGCCCTTGTTGCCTTCGAGAGTGGAAATTTTCGTGCTGCAGGTGGAACGAAAGAATTTTCCGAAAGAGGACAAACACCCACGAACACGCCCATGGGAGGCGCGATGATCAATTGGCAAAGAGATAGCGCGACAATCACGCTGACGTCGCTGCACTGTCAAAATGTTGACTGAGTGGCGGTGCTGACGCGGTCGCACGCGGTGTTCCTTTGAACACCGCCGCAAATGCCGCGCATGCGTTCGTGACGCCATTCTTGTTCTTGTAGCCGTTTTTATCAACCCTGCTATCGCGTGCTCCGCACTGTCTTCCTGTCATGACCGCCGTAATGCAAGCTCGGAGCAAACTCGTGTGCCCGAGAAGCTCGGGCCATCCTGCATAGCACCCCAGATCGGTAGTCGAGGCTCCTGAGAACACGCGAGCCGAACATTAAAACGCAGTACGCGGTCTGGAACTTACAATTATATATCAAAGTCAGCTGGAAATCGTTCCCTCTTCTTTCTACAAATGATGCCATATACCCAAATTACCGCGCCATATACCCAAATTCACAGCCGTTGGCTGATTTGATCACGTGCCCGTGCGCGCGCTCTCGATCACACTGAAAGTAAGCCATAATAATAATATCTGGAGTTTAACGTCCCATAACCACGACACGATTATGAGAGACGCCGTAGTGGAGGGCTCCGGAAATTTCGATCACATGGGATCCTTTAGCGTGCACCTAAGACCTAAGTACACGAGCCTCAAACATTTTCGCCTCCATCGAAAATGCAGCGGCCGCACCTGGGATTCGATCCCACGATGAAAGCCACGCGTTTGAAGACAAAAAAAGAAAATGTGCTCAAGGCCATGACGCGTGTGGGATGCATCTTCTTTCTCTCGTCGAACCCCTCTTTGCCTATCTTCCAGAGTGCTCGTCAGGACGAGAGAAGAGAGAAAGCAACTGCAGCGTGCGAGAAATCTCTGTAATTCCGCTCGTACTCGACGGATTCTGAAAATTTTTGCGGCAGTTGATTCGTGAGGCAATAAAATCCTTTGATGAAACCATTCGATGGTTACTTCGGAAATTGTTGCAGGGCCCATTTAAGACAGAACTGACCAGCGTGTGCCCTAATTTCGGAAAAACTTTTCATATTGTCGTGAGAAATTCTCATGACCATGTGAGTGCCGTATTTAACGCGCGTAATAGCGCCATTCAGCTTTCTTTCTTTTGTGATAGCAGGCCTTCCAATGTAATATCCGCCCAATAGCAGAGAAACGTTTTTAATAAGAACAAATTTTCCGATATTGCATGAAACTATCACAAAAATTAAGAAGACACGAGCGTGGTCGGAGTGTGATCTTTGAGATAGTGTTGTTTTGAGGGAATTCCGGACCATAAGCGTCAGTATTTGTTCGCGGAGAGCTGGAACTACATACAAGAATAACTCGATCAGAATCATGTGGGAAGCAAATACGGTTTGCTCGCTGCATACCACCGCCTTTTGTTTTGTTAGCAAGTGCAACGGCGCGCTGTTTTGCGCCATTCTAGTCCCCTATAGAAGTTTTCTAGGTGCTGTACTTCCGGATAGGGCAAAACTTACGATAGGTGACGTAAAGCAAGAGCAACTTCACAGACTAAGAAAATTAATCTTCCTAGGTCTGTTGCTGTCGACGCTCATTATGGTATACGAAGCACCGCGGAACACAGTCAGCAAAGATGAAATCATTGCGAAAAAGAGCATCGTTCACTGCGTTTTGCAAGCCGTGCTGCAAACAAACTACTACTGGAAGCTTCATGAATCATCGTACTACCGCCAATATTTCATTAGCGAATAAGCTGCACTTATTTCACGATGTGCTCTTTGTTGCAGGCAACATTCTCCTGAGTGAGGCAAAAAAAAAAAAAAAAAAACCTGAAAAAAAAATACGCGCATAAAATGAAGAAAGCGAAACATAATGTGAAAGCCATTACGCTTTGTCTGGACTTATGTCCTTGAGCAGGAGCCTGTCAAATAGCAAAATAATATTTCCCCCTGGTTTCAATACGCCTTCGGATTGTCTTTGATTTCGTGCTCATAGAATTACAAATAGAGGCAGATTTAATGTTCTGCTCTCTGTGATGGTCCGTATTCTGATTTTCCGTCTTTTTTCTGAGTTAACGAACGATGTAGAGTCAGACTCATATATACAGTGATCGCTATCACTCTGCTCAACATAACGTTGAGAGAGGGAGGTAGGAGAACTAATATCAGTAATTCGTAGTCATTTAAATCCAACAGCAGCAACAACTGAGATAATATGCTAAAAAAGTGGCTATAAATATAATAGTGCAACAATGAGGTGACGTTATGGGCCTTCACCTAGACATCTTCTACTGCACTGCAGATGACTTGTATCAACAGAGCTTGAAACATTCAGAAAGCTCTCCGCAAAATTACTACGGCGTCTGCATCCTCTTTCAAGGTAGCACACATCCGGGTCTTTATCATAGGGGTAGCCAAAGGGGATGTCGAAGGTTCTAATCCTCCCCCTTCCCTCTTCAAATATTTTAACTATGAGTGTGTGCACAAATCACTCATGCTTACATAGAAGCACACGCACGTACTATTACTCTCAGTATGAGCTACAACGCGGGAGCGCGTGTCAAGCGCACTTTAAGGTTTTGCAGTGGCGCCGACCACGGACATCTTTTTCGAGTTATCAGGGGAGGGTTCGGCTGTTCCTGCGAGTGCACATCGCCTCCACTTGCTTTAACGCTCGCCCTCGTTGTGACCTGTCGCGATATCAGCTTCGAAATTGATAACGGCCGCCGTGGCTTGACGCCTAAATTTCGAATTTTTATTCATTAAAGCTAAATAAATGGCACAAGGTTCCTTCAAATAAAGGAGCGCGAGGGTGAAGGCAAGCAATTGAGAGTGATGCGCGCTCATAGGGACCGACATATTCTCACCCGATAACATGAAAATATGCCACAATCAGCGTCATTGTACAATCTTGTAGTTCGCCGGGCCACGCGCTCGCGTGGTGTAGCTCAATAGCGCGATAGTATACACCGACAGCGCGATAGTACACGCTAACAAAGATCTCCCCCTAAATAAACAAGATCATGGCAACGTCTCTGCCCTTGATGATTCAACATGTAAAAACCTGACGCTTATATTGATGAGCACACTAGGGCAAGCACTAACCGCCAAATGAGAATAAATGACAAATAAGCTTTACGTATTGCTGTAGAAATAAATCCGAGGAAAATAACAAGCATAAACCACAGCGCGCGCGTAAAATACTTACGAGAACACCACTTGCTTTTGCCTGCTAAGCACTCCCCGTGCTCCTCGAAAACGATAGACCATTTTTTTTTATAGGTTGATGGATGGTGTTCTTACTCGTGTAGTGCCTTCCTGCGGCATGTGGGCTGTTACATTAGTTTTGGCTGTGCGGATATCCTGATTCTTGCTGACGACAGTCGTTTATTCAACAATGATGTACCAGCTCAAGCGTGACAGTAGATATCTTAAGGTCCTTGTTTAGAATTGCCTGCATCATTATTAAGCTCACGCAGAAGGTCGTTTAAACGTAGTTTTATGCGGCCTTTGCAGAAGCTGCCGCATCAATTGTAACTTCTCTTACCACAAAGATGCCTAAACTTTACACTTAAAAAGCTTACGTGGTGTAATTATACTGTTGGGAATCAGTAAAGTAAGAGATAGTTAAAATTGTTTCAGGTTTATTTAAATGAGCCCATTGCGACACCAGCAAAGCTCCATTTTTTCATATGAGAAGATTCCGGGTAGACCAGAAACGACGCGAGAAGTATAAGACGGGTGGCGACACCACCTTGGCATTCTAGTAACAGCTCTTTCTCACCTTCCAAATGTTGCCAGCGTCTGCAAGGGCTTGCTTAAATATTTGGTGAAAATGAACAAGGCACTATAATATTAGTGAAAAGGAAAAATGAACAACGCACTGTAATTAGTGGCTGGAAGTGATTAGAGATCGTTAGACAGGGAATGTCGCTAGAACCAACTGTTCGACAAGTGTACTCCTCTTCGTCAATGCAGTAGATCAAGGCAGTTGCCTTGACGACGGACAAGTACACTTGCCGAAACGTTGGCTGCAGCGACAGTCCCTGTTAAGCGATCTTTAATCACTTCAAGACTCCATGGTATTGTCCTCTGTATGGCTCCTGGCACTGGCGTTTCGCTATCGCTTCGCGGACCAGGACAGACGAATGGGTCCTTTTTTATTGAAATGACAAATAGGAGAGCTTGATGCCTCTGTGGTGGCACCCTCTACTCCTCCTACCTTAGCTGAATAAATATTCAATAAAAAGAAATTATGGTAGCTTCGCAATAGTGGTGCCAAGCCTGAAGGAAGAGCGCAGCTGGATGGCCCTCCTTGTTCTTTCTAATTTATTTCTATCTTTCATCTTTTCTTTCCTTATTTCTCTCTCTATCTGCTTCTTTCTCTGTCCTTCTTTGTTTCTCTTTACTTCTCTTTCTTTCTCCTTCTGTCTAGCTGTCTGTTTTATCTATTTCTCTTTCGTGTCTCTTTCCTTCTATCTCTTTCTATGTCTTTCTCCGTGTTTCTATCTTTTTATGCATTTATTCGCTTTACTTCTCTCTACTTTTCTCTTTTTCTTTCCATTGCTTTCTTTGTCGCTCTCTTTTTCTTTCTCTGTTCTATGTTTTTCTGTCTTTTTATCTTTTTTATATTTCGCCGCCGTCACTTCGCAGCCATTTCTATGGCTAACTATTGCTTTCTTCATTCTTTAGTAGACCAGTGGTGAGTTGTGGGATTTACCCAATTTCTGTGGCACATAGACGTTTAATGGTGATGAGAGGTTGTTGTAGGCCGCACATTGGCACATACCCGTTAAGATGTGATAGTTCACTGAAGACTGACTCACAAGAAACGATTTGCTAAACAGCTTCGCTGTTAAAATAATATTAATAAGGGTATAAAATGTGATACAGTCAGAGAAAAGATGTGCAAATACAGTACAATCGAACACCATGTGAGGCGCAAGTAGTCGAGCACAAGTTAAAATAGGTAAAATACGTTCACAAGTGCACGTCCAAACTCAGATATTCTGTATGGTTTGACATGCACAGCAAAACATGCTAAGATAAATAGCTGCGCACAACATCAAACATAGGATCACAATATATACTTCCTTTCGGCATGAAGGCAACAGCTTCATGTGCGTTAATATTTCCATAAAATATTTGATTTTTCGAGAAACTTCTTGAAAGCGATGACTGCTCTTTCGCGAAGGATCGCTCTTGCCCAAGTGCCTAGTATTTCCTTTACAGTGAATGGTCTTCTGTCTAAAAGCAAAAAACGTGCTTGTGATACCTTTCGTGCTGAATCATATTTATCTTTGTGAGACCACAGGATATCTGTCTCCCTTTGGACGATACTCATCCGCCAGCGCCGGGAGTTAGACGCAGACCTACGGAAGAGAGGAGCGGAGGCGAAACGCTGGCGAATGCGAGGCAACCCTCAGCTTCAGAAGACTCAGACGCAAGGTGAGCGCCAGCAAAGACAGGTGAACCCGCTGCTTCGGCTCAGACAGACACATGCCAAGCGTCAGCAGAGGCAGGTGAATCCTCAGCTCTGCTCCGCAGTTTGTACAATCATCACGGAGTGGAACTGGCTCGAATAATTAAGTGCGGAGCACTTTAGGGGCCCGAGCTGTCCTATGCTGTCCTATGCTGTGACCTCATGTAGCTTGGCTTCACGCGGGCAAAACCATGTATAAGCATAGCCATGCATGGCATAGCCAGGTATAGAATAGTATAGCAAGGGGTGGGAAAGGAAATTGAGGGTGAGGAGGGGGAAAGGATGAAGGGAGGTGGTAAAGCGTAGCATAGCATAGTCATGTGTAGTAAAATATAGCGAGGGGTGGGAAAGGGAAGTGAGGGTGCGTAGGAGTGGCGTGAGGGTGAAGAGGAGGCAAGGATGATGGTGACATAGCATATCCGTGTAGACTACAGTATGCCAAGCGGGTGGGAAATGGAAGTCGGGGTACAGAGGATGGAAAGGGGGAGGCGGAGGGTACAGCATAGCACAGCCGTGTATAGTATAGTACAGCAAGGGGGTGGCAAAGGGAGTTGAGTGTGAAGAGAAGTGTGAGATCTAAAAGTAAGCAAAAGAGAAGCGGGAGGTTATATGATAGCCATGTGCTGTGTAGCATAGTAAGAGGTGGAAAATGGAAGTGAGGGCGAGGAGAAGTTATATAAGGGTGACGGAGAGAGGAGAGGGTACCACTCCCTCACAAGTTAAGGTTTCCTTTCCCGTCGTGGACGCCTAGCAGGGTGCACGTTTGGAACGCCAGCGCGCTTTCCCGTGAACCTGAGCGTCGGTGAAGGGGTATTCAGACGGGGGAGAAGTGCTCGGGGGGTAGAGGCGGAGCCTAGTGACGTCAACTCACGAGGAGAAGTCTCCACAAATGCCCCCCACTCACACGGACGAGGCAAACGGAGGGGGAGACCAGCGTTACTGAACTACTCTGGTGGCTTGCACCACCCGTTCGACGAGCTGCTGACGACGAGCTGCAGACGACCATCCATCTGCAGACTGGACACCCACTGCAGCTCTCTGCAGGAGCAAGCGCAACAATGTGGCCAAACAAGAGCCCGAAACTCTGCCATATCCCCCACCGCCGGGGGATTGTTTGTCCTTTCGGGGAAAACGTCCCCGTCTCCTCCGAGGAGGCGCGGGGGGGTCACGCCCACTCGCTAATCCGTGACGTCGCGGTCACGTGATCCGCAATCCCCCCGTCTCCCCCGAGCATTTCTCCCCCGTCTGAATACCCCTTGAATGACGGGCGAATCTCTGCTCCACGCTTCCTTCAGCTTTCACGTTGAATGCAACTGCATGCATTTTTGTATAACCTTGGTATGGCAGGGACACGTGTTCATTCTCTGGACATGTTTACATACATCATTATTAAGTTTTCTCTCATAGCATAAAAAGTGAAATTAGTAGTGTTATGGTCGGCTTTCACGGCTAGGCGCCGCTGGGCCGTGGGAATGATTTGATGGCATCTGCCCTGCTTTCTTCACCGTCAACGTTCCCCGAAGTGCACCTGATGCGGCGACTCACCGTCAGCGTTCCCCGAAGCGAACTTGATTCGGCGACTCACTGTCAACGTTTTCCGAAGTGCACCCGATGCGGCGACAACACGGCAGTCGTGTCCTGAACCCTTCAAAGCTGTCAGTTCCACTCGTCAATCGCCTTGGACCCACCCCGCCGAGTATGACGGTTTTATGGCCTGGAAGTGAGCTGGTTGCAGTCAAGGCTGCTTGGAAGAAGTGGTCACCTGTGCGCTGCTTTGTCCAACTTTCTGCGAGATGCACCGGACAATTGGCCTAGCGCATGAGATCCCTCACCAGGAACCTTTCTCACACCCCGCAGTGCCTTTATGTCTTTGTGACCTTGCCGGAAGCTCGCCGTCAGCTGCGCCGGCGGCACTATCGAGGCAGGGAAAGACTGCACCTTACAATATGTCTAGTTTTCAGGAATTTGAGCCGCTGTGATGCCTTCATTGTGTGTATGGTGCCCTATTGCGTATTTTGTTCACCTCCCGGGCACCGTCCATTGAGCCGGGCGTGCCACTTCTCTCTTTCCTGGGGTGGGAAGGAGGCGGTGCTTGACCTTTCCCCTTTGGGGGCGGAGCTGAAGACAACTTGTTGATTGGACTGTCCTGGACTCAACGGGTTTCTCTAACAGGAAATCTGGGGAGGACCCAGGCTTTATAACGCGAGCGTCGGGACCCTCCAAAACACGCTACCAAATAGTCATGTAAATAAACGTTCTTGTAACCAGCTTGGGCTCCTGATCTCCACTTCTCCCTGAGACCTGGCTGGTCCCAGTCCTATGGGCAGACCCCCGACCACCTCAGTAGCACTCACCAGGAGAAGCACCGCTTCTGCTGACTCTGCAAGGCAAACTGAACGTAAATAAATAATAATAATGACTGGAGTTAAAATAGTAAGTCGATGGAAGGGCATAGTGAATGGATAATTGATAAACGAACCTACGTTTGTGGGAGGGGAGGGGAAAGGGGTGTTGTTGAGAACGATACAAGAATAAAAGATTAACGTGTCACACACACATATGCATCACTCGGCGTGCACTTAACATCAGGTGGCAGAAAATACTGAGTTACAAGAGATAGTGTTATTGGTTGACTACAAGAGAAATAATAAGGATCTGTGTGCTTTATCAACTGCGAAAACGTGACCACCCAAACATTTCATTGCATAAAACTAAGTAACACATATCCGCTTGCACGTACCAGTTATCATGCACTCGTGCACGTGTACCCAGTAAGAATAGTTAATGGTATTATGCTCGCCAGGGCAATAAAGACTGTGACGACCTTCTGACGACGTCTTATGCTCAAACGACAACCTGACTATAGCAGTATACAGCATCTATTCTAGAGATACCGCGACCGCAGCCGTTTTCGCGTCTCTGGGAGAAAGCACGCCTTCATATTCGACCCTCCGCCTAACTATAGCCTCGGCCTCCTGAAGACTTCGGCTTTCTGATCACGTTTGGCGAGAGTGCCGCTCATTTTGATGCACCTCACGCGGTGGTACTATATAGAACCTTGCCGCCGTTATACGAAGATAACTCGTTAGGGCGGAGCTCGTCACTTTTATCGGTGTATATATAATCTCACACCACTGTTCATCGCACGCGGTCTTCCGCACCCTGTTCTGGAAACGATATAAATCATCGCGCAAGGCCCTACCGTCATTCTTTACACGCAGGTGGAAGGTCTTCGAGGCATAAATGCCATTTTGCCGCACAGACGGCGAAATAACGCCCCATTTCATATGAAGGAAATCTATTAATGTAATGCCGCTGAGTAAAAGAGTAAAGAAACACGTAGTACTTTTATGCCTTTTCTCGAAGAATAGCTTTTTCTACTTTAAAGGCTACATGACACTCGTGCAGCTCCCACTCATTTGGTAGAATGATATAACTAGAATGTGCTAACACACATAGGGAGGAATGCCCGAAACATGATAAATTATGTTGGTCGTTCATAGGTAAGCCTAGACGCACGTAGCAGCAGCGGTATATGCATTAGGGTTACGCGCTCCTTGTTATAAGAACCAAATTATGTTGTACTCATACACGATGTTCACTGCAAGCATTAATTATCGGGGCCACGTTCATGATTAACTGAACAGCCGGTACACATTTGCCCATTTGAAGTAAACATGAGATGTACAGCGACCTACCATACATTGCAAGTAATGAATATGGTAGTAGAGGCGTACAGGTCAATACTGAAATTCAGGAATAAACGACCATCCAGTAAGAACTACCGCTACATTTTTCCACTGGGTGCCTACATAGGCCAAGAATGATTAATGCCTTATCTTTCTTCATCTGTGTATTTTGCACTGCATTGCACCATAATGAAACCATGCCAACTATAGCCAGTCGTCGACCTTGCTTACATCACATTTCTTGCTTTATGGCACCATTGAATTTACTCGTATTGTATGCAGTGGTTACGATGTTGGGCTTCTAGCTGAATAGATGCGGGTTAGATCCCGGCTTCGGCGATCGCATTTTCAATGGAGGCGAAGTGCTAGATGCTCGTGTGCGACGTCAGTGCGTGTAAAGAACACCAGATGGGCGAAATTTCCGGGGCCCTTTACTACGGCGTGCTTCATAATCATATCGTGGTTTCGTCCGCTGAAACCTGAGCAGTTATTGTAATTCACTCGCATTGTCAGCGGCGCAGCGATTGTCAGACGTATGTAAAAAAATGCCAGGCCTGCGCGGAAAGCGCAGCACAGTCACAGCGAAAGCTGGAAGAGCGCCATTTCTAGAGGCCGTTGTAAGCTCTCTGGGGCTACTAATACAAGTACACTAGCAAGGTACCCACTACGCCATAAATCACAATATTTGTGAAATTGGGAAGCACCTACAACGCCATTATTCGTCATTGTGCGCAGAAGCGAGGTTCCAGCTACACATATGTAAGGCATTATGTGCACTTTGTTTACGTGACGACTGATGACGATGAAGAATTGTGGCTCAGGCCTTTGTAATGGGTCGGAAGCTTTAAACGGCTCACCAGTTACGTAATTCGCATTGTCCTCTCCCACCATGCAATATAACATACATTGACGTGAGAAAGAGAGACAGAGAGAGGGGGGAAGAACTTAATTGAGACCTTGAGGAAATGGATATTGGGCTCATGGGCTTCCTTGGAAACCAATGCAAGTGCCCTTGCGAGGAACCCACTACGCTATAAATCATCATAATTTCTGTGAAGTAGGGAAGCAGCCACTATGCCATTTTTCGTCATTCAACGGAGAGCCGTGGTACCCGCTAAAAACATGTAACGCATTATGCGCACTTTGTTGGTGTTGCGCCTGATGACGATGAAGAATTATTGCAGAGCCCCTTGTAATGGGTTGGAAGCATCCAACAGCCCACTCATTGCGCAATTCGCATTGTGTGACGCCTGGTTACAGAATTCGCGTTGTGTGATGCGTGGTTGTTATTTCACTCTTCTACCACACTAAATTACAGATGTTAATGTGGTTCCTTCTGGACATGAAGCCTGTATAGCGTCGTTTTGCAAGGCAGTTCCAAGCACCGGCATGGCTCTGAGGTACAACACTGGGCTCCCACGCAGAGGGCCCAGGTTCGAAGCCCGTTCCATCCTGAAAATTTTTTCTTATTTCGTTTTTTTTCTTATTTCGAGCGATAGTGGTTACGGACATCGGCGGCGGCGGCGGCGGCGGCGGCAGACAACTACGCCACCAAAAACGGCCGTTGAAATGATCTCATAACAGCTCTCGCTGTAAAATAAGTACGCTATTGTGTGGCACAATGAATGCCCCATTTCATTAACCTGTAAGTGGCTGAGGACTTCGATTGACTGCCAATTCAAATCCTACGTTTCCGAGAGCTATGAGAATGAAGTACAGATAAATAGACAGGCTAGGCGCTAAACTAATCTGCACACTGTAACGCTTTGCATTCTGTACTGACAGCGCTTCGTAAGCTGGTCTAATCTCCAGCGGGAGACCTCTTTCATTGTGTGCAATAAGGCACGAAATTATCCTTGACACAATGGTAGCACACAATTCCCCGCCTCCCACGTTAAGCGGCCCTTTTATTTCGTCTCAATTGCCCCATCTGTCTCCAAACATTAAGCACCAGCAGTAGACCTCAACAAACGAAGCAATTGCTCTCTATGTCTCTATCTACAAACACAATGTGCATTTGAAATTCGATCCAACGCATTTGACTTAAAATGTGAAGTTGCCTGTCACTGGCAACACATTGAATTCATGGAACCGTAAAACGGCGCTGAGAAAACCGATGGGCCGATGGGCCTATAACAATACATTTCTAGATGCGGGCGATAACGAAAACTTGGTTTGAGTTATGGCGCTAGCGATTAGTTAAAAGCCTTCGGAGGGCCAAATTCGATTAAAGCTGCGAATGCCTCTTTCGCAGCCTCATCGTGATTCACGGTTGCAGAAGAGTGCAGCAGCAGTGCGGAAAAGTTTTGCGAGCTCTCGTGCTCCCCACGGCTTTTGCTAAAGAACGTCAGGAATAAAGCTTATAAAGTACCAGATGGCGATGCGCGTCTAGCCATTTCGTTTGACTTAGTGTTTCGTACAAACTCGAGTGCTCGTCCAGCGATTGTCTGAAGTATTTTCGGCATTAGCCTCAAACTTTTTATATAGCCACGCGGTTAAAATAGCGCTATATTTTCTAATTTTTAAAACAATAAACGTTTGCTTGATGCTTGATGCTTGAAACATTACACTTTTGTGATGCTTCATCAGTGCTTGTTGCCAGTAGATACCGCACGCATTGTGTGATAAGTATCAACCGGCAGGATTACATGGCTCATTGAAAACAGATCACGTGATGCTCATTTTTGGGCACGGTTCAGGTTAGGCTCATTCGTGCTCAGGATACCTCACTAAGCGCTGTAAGTGGGCTTAATTACCTGAACGTCTAAGCAGTGAGAATGCCACAAACATGTATGTCTCTATGTTAGTACCAAAATGACAGTCGAGGAAGAAGAACTTAGCCACATGTTCTAGCCAGAAGGCAGAAACTTCAGCCTGACGCATCTCTGCTACAGGTGAGCTGTATGTGAGAGCCATAATGTATGTGACAGCATTGGCATACATGACACTGCAACACAAAGCGACAGGAAAGCTACCCAGAGGTAGTTCCCTTTGGCCACCGTGCATTGGGAAAGCGGTTAGGAGAATAATAAGAGGACAGTGGGAGGGCGAAGCAGGTACCTGCACAACGTAAGCGCGTGCAGTGCACAGGTGTAGCAGGCAGGGCCTATTAATATCTACTCTGAATGACCGCACACCTCATAAACACGAATGGCGCGACTAAAGCCTTTTGCGTCAAGTCTATTTAGGAGCGAACAGGGAACCGCCCGGTGGTCTAGTGGTTATGGTGCTCGACGGCTCACCCAAAGGTCGCGGGATCAAATCCTGGCCGCGGCGGCCGCATTTTTGATGAGGGGAAAATGCTTGAAGGCCGTTTCTTAGATTTGGGTGCACGTTCAAAAAAGCGGAGGTGGTCGAAATTTCCGAAGCCCTGCACTACGGTGTATCTCATAATCATATCGTGGTTGTGGGGCGTAAAACCCCAACTGTTCTTATTATAGCGAACACGGAACGCTCTCACTTGACAGTCGATGACTCTCCAAGCAGTGCAGCGTGTGCCACTTCAGAGTTTCATAAAGCAATAATTTGTCTAAAATTTGTTTCTTCATTCAGTCGTTTTGGCCCTTCTCTGTATAGAGCAGGTTAGCCATCCGGGCTCATCCTTGTTAACGTTCTTGCTTTTCACTATTTCTTCTCTCTCTTTTCACATTTGTCCAACATTAACGACGAAAACCGTGTAAAAATTTCCCTCTTATTAACTATTTCTTACACGCTGTGAAATAGCCAGAAAGAGCAAAAGAAATACATCGCCTTGCATTACTCTTGTATGACGGCTGGTATACCTCACGAGAGCAGTTCTCTGTTATGGATTGAGAGAGAGAAACCAACTTTATTAAAAATAAACGAACCCCAGTCCGGGTCCACTAATAAAAAAGGCAAGGCTTAGCCCTCAGACAAGCCTAAAAGTTTCAATGGATTAAGGTTTAGAGAATATAAGAAGGCTGAGCCATTTCATGTGCGCATTCGCGACCGAATCGATAGCTTGTGGGTTGTTTGCGGCAGGAAGACCACTCGTTGCGCTTCACTGCCAGTCCCCATCCATTCCCTTCTCATCTTTCATCCGCGCCTCATCCGGCCTGCGCAGATCGATACCGCTGCCGTATGACATGCTCCTCGTTATCTCTACTAAGACTTGACCTGAGTGCTTCCCATTTCCTCCGAAACGCGGCTTATTCCCCAGCCTTTACTATGATCTTCCATTTTGGCATCTTTATGGGAAGGAGTCTCGGTGTCCTCCGGCTATTGATACGATCTGCGATCATTTTTTTTGTTCGAGAGAAGCCGATCACTGGGATTACGTAGGAACTGGTGTCTTCTTTAGAGAGATGTTTTCGTCGCAATAGAAACAATTCCGTGATGTCTTTCGTGTGATACTCTATCTCTCTGGTAAGGTATCATCCAGAAATATTTGCGTCATTGTTCGTAAAGTTTCACGAAGATCAATTTATAAATTATGGGTTTTCTAGCAAACACGTCCCGCTCCCATCTTTGAATCGAGTGCACCAAGGCTTTGTAGGACGAGGTGTGTTCTCTCGGGACAACGATGCGGTGTTTCCACCGTTCTGTCTTGAACTGCTTCCATACGCCTTGAGGTCCTTAGGCTTTGCCATTTCTGGGTAGCAAGAGAATGGTCTCCAAGGCGTGAGCTACCCCGCCGCCATACGGTGGGGCCTGTTTTACTATAAGTTTTTTGCTTCTCCGGCATTCTATAATTGGAAAGGTGTTTGCGGAATAACGGGTTACCGGACGATCTCATCGACATTTTGTGAGGCTGCGTGCAACCGCTATTACAGGTACGTTTGTTTGTTTTTGCCTCGTTTCCTTGAGGAAAAATGTTTAAAAAGGCAACTCTTTGAGAGTTAGGCCACTGCTGCGAATTTACTCTTGCAGAGAAGTAGCATGCACTTGTTTTCTGCAGTAACAATTTTGTACTTTCCTGGTTCATCTCGGTCTCCCCAGATGGCACCACCTATCCGACTTCTCACGTTTACGGCTATGGTATCCGGTATTGCGCTAACACACAGACGTTGTGCGGACAAAATAAAACGCTCTGCAGTTGAATAAACCTCAATCTATGCTTTACAAGCTGCAAACACGTTTGTTTCCGGCCCCCGTGAACCAATCTCTCGACATGTTATGAGTATATGGAAGAATATTACGGAAAGTATTATTGTTGTGCTTGGTTTCGTCAATGGTTTTCCTGTTTACTTCCGCCTCATTCCTAACTCAAGACTATTACATAACCTTCAGACTTGTATTTATCAATCCCAAATAGACACAAAGAATATTTTACGCAATCAAGCACATCCACATTCATGGCGAGAGATTACTGAATATCCTTACTATACAGCGCTTCCAATTTTTTTGTCGTAGAGCTCTTATCTACCAAAGAGGACACGGGAGCGTATGGTTAGGCTGCAAACGCATCTTTAATCGATACACTTCATTAAGGCATAATGTACGAAGCAGTCAGCGAGCATATGCGAAAGCAGTTGCCCCACAAACAAGTAACCTGTGTGCATCCCAAAACCTGTTCAGTTATTGTTACAACATACACATTAAAGCGTGCTTACCAGAATCTGTTTTCTCATTAATGCCCTTTGAGCCTCGCTTTCCGGGAAACTAATTCGCACTGTTAGCGAGGTCACGTGCATATTACAACGGCATATTTTCGCGTATCCCGGGGCAGTACGCTGCGATATACCGGCATGGCCGCTGCAATAAGATAATTTACTAAGCTTTCTAACTTCCACGCGTGTACTACTGCTTGTGCATCTGAGTGGAATAAGCAGTATTTACGCCTCCATCGCTTCGTGTGGCACAGCAAGACAGTGTGAAACGGGCGAAGCGGCTGTCACCAGTCACATAAATGGCCGAAGACAGGTATTGCTGTATTATTATTTTAATTAAGCTATACTCCCAGTGAATAAATGTTAAAGGGACGCTAAAGGTAAATAACAATTTATGTCAGAGTGAAAGCTCAATGTATGACAAAGGCTAAAACGGCAATATTATCAACAGCAGTGCCCTACTTACCGAGAAATTAAGCTAAATTTATCACATGGTGAGCGCCACGAGTGGGACATTTTGGAAGTGATCCCGATGACGTGCGAGAGTCTGAATACAATTAATCACTAGTAATGAAACTAGCTGCAATAAAGAAGAAGCTTCCGTGCATCATGACGTAGTAAAATGCTGCATGTTCGTTTGTGTTTGACTCATGGAAAAATAACCTCTTTGGCGTTGTCATGGGGAACGGCGCGCGTGGTTCAAAAGTTCCATTTTCGCCGAACTGCGCTTAGCCCGGCGCCCTGCTTCGCTCACGCGGTCGCGTGTCAGTGGTAGTTTCGGTATCGCGTACTGCCTTGTGTGTTTTGCACGCTCGTGAAAGTGGTTATGACAGAAAGTTTGACAAAATGCCGCATCCTTGTGATGTTGCCGGGTGCCGGAATGGTGCACGCCGCCAGTGCACGCCGCCGCGCAGTAAAGGCGGGCAACTTTGGGCTCGGCTACAGTTACGTGCGAAATAGCGCTTTCAGGCAGGTGATTTGAAGTGCGCTAACACGATGCGGACCACTAAAACGTGATTTTATTTCAAGATAAGCACTTCCTTGGCATAAAAGTAGCACTACGAGGTTTCTGGACCGTTATTTCAACAATCAACGTCGACTTAATATTTGCCTTTGGTGTCCCTTTGAGGGCTCTCAAGCTTATTTTAACACGGAGCTGTTCTGGGGCTATGCCGGACGACAGATGAGCATCCGCGGTTCTCCCACTCCGGTTCCCAGATACACCCATTGATGGCGTAAGTGTCTCGGTCGCGGACGAAGCGGTAGCCGCACCGTGAAACTGGAAAGCGCGGCTCGACCGTGAATAGGTGGATAGCAAAACGGCGCGTCGTCTGCTACAGTACTTCTGGTTCGGGGCCTATTTCTTCGCTGCTTCAAGGTGCCTGCTGTTCAGTGTAATCGGGGAGGAAACGCGCACTTGTGCAGGCGCGTTTGTTGCCAGTTGTCCAGTGATTGTGTTCTTGGAATGTTTTGCGAATGGATATGTGATATTTCGCATTTGTACGCATAATGTACGCATAATGTACGCATTTGCCCGCTGCGTTTGTCTATATAAAATCCTCGGATTTAAATGCGCGACCATTGATGATTACCCTCTTTCCGAGAGGTTGTGTATCTCGACGCGACCAGGCCCATCGAGCTCTGCTGACCTTTATGGACCGAACAGATCTGGGCACCCGTTTACCCGTTTCTTTGTGCTTGTGTGTGCGCGTGCGTGCGTGCGTGTCTGTGTGTGTGTGTGTGTGTGTGTGTTTACCTATTTTGTCCAAGTATTCGTGTGTGTGTGTGTGTGCGTATGCGTGTGCGTGTGCGTGTGTGTGTTTACCTATTTTTACCAAGTCTTCGTCAATTTTTTTTCTGTACTTTCCTATCTGCTTTGCTCTTTTCTCCTCCTAACTTCCTTTCCTCTGTCTCTTCCCTCCTCCCGAAAGAGTAGGCAGGCCTTGTGCCCCTCTAGGTGGCAGTTGCCAGCTTGCTCTCTCCCTCTTTTCTCTGTGTGCTTGTGCATCTATGTATGCAAATCAAATAAATAAATAAATAAATAAATAATAAATTTAGCGAAACAAGCGAGAAGTTGAAATGGGCAAATACGGGGAACGGTGAGCGATGGGTCTTAAGCGCAGCATGCAAGTGAATATGTATGGTTATGCTTTAAAATACGGAGTAATAGTTTGCAGAATCAGCGTCGTTTATTGTATTCGAGCTCAAATGGCGGCTACCTCAGAATCACTCATGCATATGAGCACATGGTGCTAAATGTGAACATACGTACACTCCCAAATTCCTTCCGACAAGAGTACGCGTAGTCTGTCTGCCCGATCAAGTACGCCGATACAGTATATTGCAATGAATATACTTCATTGCCTATTTTGTGTGAAATTTATGAAAACTGCTGAGCGCGTAGAAGGACAACGTACGGAAGAAAAAGGCCGCTCAGTTACTGGTATCGTAGTAGGTAAAGTGATCGAAGTTGGTTTGGAAGCAACGAGTTGCATGGTACGGCGTCTTTAGTATCTCCAGAAACTTGCAAGTGGGAAGTTTCCATACTTTTTAGTGGAACTTGAAGGGCAACTGTATGTTGAGTGCGAAGAATTTCGCAGGCATTGATCGAGACACAATGTTCGAGTGCGCGAGGGAAACACATATCAGGTAAAAAAAGATTGAGAAGCGTAAAATAAAAGCGACAGAACTGCCAGAGTTGTGGCCGCTTAGAGCAAGAAACGTTTTACTGCTCGCATTCACTATATCGAACCCGAGATAGTATCTTTGCAACGCAAAAGTAAACAAATATTTTACGAGTTAGCAACAGAAAACAGATTGGGCAGATATTTCATCACACAACGTTGTGCAACAAATCTTTATATGCCACAGAACATGCGCGAAAACACCCTTTGCGGCGAAACAACATGCATGTGTCCGGAGGTGCACGCCACTTGAATGAAGACATGACCGTTCGCACTTTTATAACTATTCCGTAGTGGTTGCGCTTCTTATTCAACTGATGTGCACATCACCCCCAAGTGTTATGCAGTAATTTGTGAGAAAAAGGGGACTGAGACTGCTAGATGGAACACACAGAAAGCGACGGCACTAGTAACAGCGCCCGTTCAGCGGCACTTCGTCTCGAACAGGAAGCCGATGCAGACGGGCGCCGTAACCCAAAATCCTTTGTGAGAACCACGTTTTGCTATCCACCTATAGGGCCTAAATTTACTGTAGCAGGAGCGGGTGGAGCAGGGGCTGTCATACGTCCTTTCCCATGCATCTCTACTGTACTAATAACGTAGGCACAAACACCCACATAGAATCCCAAAACATCACAGAAAATCACAAGGCAAAAAGGAGAACCGCAGCTCCGCTCTTTCCACACATTTCACACTGGGTGGAACTGGGCCAAGTATTTTGTATTATTTGGAGCTATAGAGATTGGTGGTATGTCAAGGAAATGGTGGCGACATACTGCACTCAAAGTGACCGCAAGTAGAAGCATGGCAACGGTCTGCAGTACGTACCCGCATTGCGGGTTTGATAAAATATTTAATTAATAAACGAGAATATATTTGGTATTTATTCTGACATTTTCCTTTTCCTCTAAAATCTTTTATTCCATTCGACTGAACAGTTTTACTGCGAGTGTCTCGATGTAACGCTTCAGTGTAAGGAATAATTAGAGAAACTATCTCAGAGGCTGGGTCCGAGCTAGTTGGTACAATGACATTATGAAACCGTTAGGCGCACGAAGACAGGAACAAGAACACGACACACACAGAGCGCTCTGTGTGTCGTCTTCTTGTTCCATGTCTTCGTGCGCCTAGCGCTTTCATAGAGAAACTATTTTGTTCAATCAAGAAAAAAAGACAGATAGGTAAAAAGAACGTGATAACGGAAGAGCACGAAAATTAACCAAGACACTGTCCTGTGGTTACCATGCTCTGGAGAAAGGGACAAAAGGAGAAGATATTGCGAGAAGGAAAAGTTCACAGAAAGTTACCGAAGTTCTGTGATGCATGCGGGGTCCTTCAGCGGAAGAACCCCCACAGTTCGCCTAAAGGCCTATAAATAAAGACAAGATGCAAGCAATAGTGCAGCGCGAATGCTATGCCTTATATACTAACCATCCCACCTCACCATTAAACAACCGAGCGAGAGGAGGCTATCAGTGAATAAATTAAAAGTGCTTTGAAGTTTCTTTCGTGGTTTATCCTGTTTTACCTAACATTTACCAATATAAATGACTTCGTTGCGTCGATTTGTTTCTCTCTTTTTCTTCTTGGATCGTGTATATTGGTGTCCTTGCATATTTCAGTGAGAAAATTATGGGGCTCCAATAGGGGCTTGCATACTTTATCACTGCCTGTCAGCTTCGCATTTACCTTCGTCCTGCCGCTTGATAAATAGCACTCTTAAATTTTTTTCGAGCCATGTCAGATTGGATTTAAAGCCCTAATTTGTGAGCCCTTTCGTATGTCTCTAGTGATAACATGATCATCTAGCAATTTTATTCTGACCTCCGCCTCCCGCCACCCTTTCGTTACTAAACAGTGGTATGAGTGAGTGATATTGAGTGACACTGGTATGAGCGATTTTTATGAGTGACCTTAAGTACATGAAGATGCATCATTACGCCTAAGGGCAATTGCTTATACGTGCCGTTGTAGGTTGCATAAAACGATGGTATACTAGGACTTTTACAAAGTAGATGTATTGGGGAATTTTCACGCGTCTCACACATGTTTGCATGGTGTAAAATGTATAATTTCCTGTCATGCATACATATATATCCGCACCTGGTTATTGCACCAGGCATCTGCAGCATGTCGAATAGTCGAGAACTGTTTGCCCTTATCTCCATCAGAGAATCTTTTCTTCAAACGCATTGAATCTTGTAGACATTATCACAAATCATGTACTGTACGACTTTGCCCTGACCTTCGACCCCAGCAATGGCGAAACGGCAGAGCGTCTGCTTTCAATGTGGGAGATAACAGTGCCGACGCCAACCCACCGGTTTTTCTAGCGGGCAGGTACATAACCCGATCAGTTTTGTTGTGAACTTCGGTTGCACTTGGATCTCTTAAACTGGCTTCATTAACATAAGTGAAGGATGTTGTCACACCAACTCCTATATTTAAATGTTCGAGCATCAGCCGCTGTTGTGCTAAGCAGATAATTGTCCCTGTCGGGTACCTGCTGGTAAAATAGGTGAAAGTGCACTTTCGGCCAAGTGATCGGCAGAATGAAGTTTCAAGTCTCTTAGGAGGACACCAACCCTGTGAAAATTGGTGGAATAGGAGCGCGATGTCTAAATACGATAGGTCAACTCTTTATTTTTTATATATTAGTTGTAAAGAGACCAAGCGATGTATTGAAGGCTTCTTGAAGGCTGTTTCATTAGAAGCTCTGGCTGACGTCATCAGCTTTTTAAATGAAACAGATTTTTAAAGTAATACTTAGAATAATGCAGTGTATGCCACATCTGGCCTACTAGCGAAATATTATCAACCAACGGCTGACGCAGTATTGCCTAATTCGATTTTGCGCGCTTAAATACAATTTAACTAACTAACTAGCTGGCCAAACAAGAATATAACTATTCAGCTAGAGCATATGGCTGACGTGATCATCATTTTAGATAAAACAGTTCTTTTAAATACGCTCCAAGTACTGCAATGTCTGTTGCATTTATTAGCGAAATATCATCACACTGTGACGTACACAGCGCAGCCTTTATCGCTTAGGCGCCGTTAAACCCAACCCAACTAATTTTGCTCTACGTGGTAAATCAAAGACATTATTTCCAGTTAGCCGGCTGGGATTCAGAAAAATCATTCCGGCACCTATACGTTCAGACATATGTTTTTTTACTTGGGAGACGACAGGTCATTTTATATATTATGAGCACATTTCGCTATAACAAAGCCTGGCTTTCGCGTCAGGAAAGTTTGTTAATGACGCTGAGCTCACAGCCAGATGTAACTGAGTGTTCGCACAGAGAAAATTTCGCCGGGAATGGTATCCGTCTTACATTTTCTTGGAGGAGCCTTGTCAGAGCCAGCGCCGGTTTCTAGACAGGCCTAACGAATGTTCACGCTGAGCTTGGACGCACATTCAACTTCGTGCCATTCTGATAGAAATATCACGAACTTTATTAAAGCACTTTTTTTTACCAGCCCTCTGACGCATGAACGTGACAGCTTTTGACGGAGCTCGAACATCCAAGTTCAGGGCAATTCTGTTACCAACTTACTGATTGATCAGTTTGCCTGCTGCTCCGATCGGCCACCGATCGGTACACCGATGTCTAATTTTCTTCATTTAGTTGTGTTCTCGTGTTTGTTTTATTGCAGATAATATTGCAGCAGGCTTCTTATCATTCACGCAAATGCCAAGCCAAGCTGCTCCTTTATTCCGCATCATGTGCGATTAATGTAGGTCCAAAAACAATAATTGGTGCTCGCATCGAACCAGTACGACATCCAGTTTATGTGTTGCTGATATTGTGAATAAACATGTAGCGTAAATTTCCTGAAACAACTTTGTTGGTTGCACTTGTTTTTTTTTTGTTTTTTTTGTGTTTGGTCTCGCCGCTTACTATTCCTCAGTGTGAAATTAGGTAAATGGAAATAATTTTATGTTCTGCAAATATAAAGATGGTAATAGCGGCTTTCCCAAATGTCTCCGGCGACGTTGCGCTTTCAGGCTCGCTACAAGAAATAAGACATATACAAAGATCATAATACGCCTTAAATAAGTGTTGCCTCGTTTTCGTGGCTGGTTCGGCTATATTCCTTCCATTTTAAAAGAAATGTGACGTACTCCAGAAGAGTAAGAATTTGTACGTGTCTCGGTTTGGCTGCGTTTGATCGGTTTTCCTACTGATTATTTTTTTCACCGGAGGGCACTGTTGCGCTTTACCAGAATCTTTTTTTTTTCCGTCTCCCATTTAACCAATTAAGTTTGATAGTTAGCGGAGCCAATAGGATGCTGGTAGAGGTAGGGCCACATACTCAATCACGGAGTAGAGCGAGCCAGACAAAGAAAATGAAAAAATAAATAAGTATCAAGTAGTCATAAATGAAGGCACGCATTAGACGGCATTCTCTGCCACCTACGCAGAGTTACCATCGATTTATGGCTTGCATTAAATATATATAAGGGTTGTTTCTTTCCAGAGTGCTGCGTTTTGAAATTTTGGGCTCAGAACGAAGTGCACACGCTCAAGTCTCCCGATTTTCGGTTCGCAATATCAGTGCTTTCTGTATTTCGTACATACAAAGAGTAGTGCATGGCGGGCACGCCGCAAGGACGGCCGGAACGCGCCTTCAAGGATGCGTCGAGCCTTGTTCTCGGCATTGATCGCGGCAACTTTTTCTCTGACTCTTCCCAGACGCTCCGTATCTAGCAGAATCGAAGGGTAACCGAGCGAAGCGCGCGAAAGCATCCCGGACTTCCGCTTTCAGGTGTTAGCCTGCAGCTGCGTTTCTTTTTGCGTCGCGATGCGTTTCATAATCCCTGTGCGATATAGCGTGACCTCAGCGCTCTGTGCGCGGCAGAGCATGCCGTTTCCACGTGTACTTTCGCCGATTCTATTGCTGTCGCTCCCCATAGCGTTTTCGCTGGTCGCACTTTGGTTGTTCTTGTTTTGAGTAAGGTGTGGCGGCTGCCTCGGTGGACTTGCAGTGGCACACACTCGCATCGTGAACGCCACTAGGTAACCTGTGTGTCTGCAGCGCTCACTATGGCGTGTCCATAAAGGTGCGCCTACTCTGAGAAAGCATATCGATACGTATTCCGCAAGACAAGTCATTTGGGGCGCTAATATTCTTTTATGCGGAACATTCTTTACAGTGTTGCCTGATATCAGAATAAACGTTTTATCATCCTGTGGCTGGCAAATCATAGCTTTAGTCGCTTTTGCGCCATTAAACCGAACTAACAAACCCTGGTCTATTTCACACCCGCATATTGTTCGCACTGTGACGCCAATCTCGCAAACAATTTTGACTTGGCATAGAAGCCGAATCTTGCAAATGATGCTTGTTATGTTATGGGCTTACACTCTGTTCTGCGTCGCAATGCTTGTCTTACCGTTATCTTATACGGGTGGGGGCTTCGAATAATGTTGCACTCAAATAATTACCGTAAAATGTGAAGCTCTCTAAACGATAGGCACCGCCAAGGTTGGGGGAGGACATACGGTTCACTCTCAAAAGGCTATACGCCCACCGAAACCCAAGATCCTCCTTCGTAAAAACGGCTTGCGCATTCATGCCCCATTCAGTCACGTATCGAAAAGTTTATAGTTCTTAGATCATACAGACCACAGATACAGTGTGTGCATCTTAAGTTACACGACTAAACGTTATCCTGAGGTCGAATGAGCCAACGATACAAGTATTGCAGCAAATTTACTCTGCAATTGCACTCTGAGAAAATCAAGTATACATTAATGATACACTAACAATTTGGAAGAGGGGATACTTTGGAAGTAGCATTCGTTGCTTCCAGTGAAATCTTTCGAACCTTCAGCGAAGTGGTTCCAATATAAGGGCTCTGGAAGCAGTTACATGCAGTTCGTGAGCCTACATAATGAAAGCTTATAACCACGTGGTTCAAGGAATAAGGCCGTGGATCGCTGGACACCAAATCAGATTACTGAAAGTCGTCGGCTGCATGGCCATTGGTATGGGGATTCACCACGCTGTCGTAGGCACTTATAGTGTTCAAGAAACTAATAAATAATTGTTGGGGTTTAGCGTCCCAAAACTACGGTATGATTATGAAAGACGCCGTAGGGGAGTGCTCCGGAAATTTCGACCGACTGGGGTTCTTTAACGTGCATCTAAATCTAAATACACGGGCCTCAAACATTATCGCCTCCATCGAAAATGCAACTGCCGTGGCCGGGATTCGATACCGTGATCTTCGGGTCAGCAGTCGAGCGCCATAATCACTAGACCACCGTGGCGGGGCAGTGTTCAAGAAACGTGCACTGCGGACAGTCGTACGCTCTACGGCTATCGGTATGAACGATTTCTTGTATGGTCTGCACCACGCCGCTCCGGAAATTGCGTTCAGCGCCACCCGGCAAGACTGTGTCGAGTCAGCACAACGAGCCGGGGAGGCGGAAGACCGCCAACTGTCACCCTGTGCAAGATGGCACTGCGAAACGCCTCCTTTGTTCTGACATCTTGCGTGGGCGACGCTGTAGCCTACTCGGCCGTCTGCGTGGTGCTTATTTTGAGACGGGTCAATATGAGGACAGTGCAAAACTTTTGCAGATGCAAGATATTTGCCAATTGGCATGCGTGTATAAAAACAATCTAGTTTTTTGTAGGAGATGTTTTATTTTGTTTCATTTTTTATCGCGCGTGGTCGTTATGCTGCATTACTCGGAGGGAGAGTCTACGCTTACACAAAGAAAAATCTAACTTCATTACTGAATATTGAAAGGAATAATTCAACTATGCCCTTTTTTGCGTCATTATTCTAGGGCATGTATCGAAGTTAAATAAGGTTGAGAGAAAGTTGTCTCAAAGCCCATTTAGCAGAAACGCCTCTTCGATGGATGTATATACACTAACAATATAATTAGAAAGTACACGTATAAATAGGCTGTAAACCGTTACTTTTTCATGAACTGTGGAAGCTAGCGTCTAAATAGTCTAACACCAGAAAATACAATACACTTCTACTGCGATTTTATAGGGACTCCAAAAAAAAGGAATTTTTTAATAGCCCTACGTTTCGGGGAGAGTTCTGTGCTTTCTTCAGTCGTTGTACTTCGGGGCAAGTGCCACATTGCTTTTAAATTGTCCATCGCAAAAAAGGGAGAAAGGGTTTGTCCCGCCAGCCCTCTCTCTCTTCCTTAATAGTCAGCTGTCGTCATTTACCAAACACAGCTGTGTGCTTTTCAAGCATTCGCAGTTGTCTATCTGCACGTTCGTAATAGCCCTTCACCAGGTTTGGACATTGAAAGCTAAGAAGCGCTGCACATGCTAAATGGCGATTGGGTCTCCCGAGTATACGCCACCTTCGTGGCGTAAGATTGATTGACATTTAAAGCAGAAAGCCGTGCATTTTCTTTCGAGAGAATGGAGCTTCGGTAAAGAGGGAATGTCCCACACTAACATGTAATGCGTTACAACACTACTTGCAACGTCTCTGACAATCACTGATCAAAGCTCGTGACTTCGGTTCTTCAGTTTCAGGCAATGCAGCCACAGGATATGAGCCGCGAAGCATAACAGAAATAAAGAGAGAGAAAATAGATGATGTTCATCGTATGAAGATGACGCGCTTTCATGCGTTCGGCCTTTGAGAGAACTCTCACGAGGTAGGATGCTTGCGGACGCAACTCGGGGAAACAAGAAGGAGCATCCGATCAGGCAGCGAAGCTTGCCCCCTGGAACTAGTGTAATAGGACAGTTCAATCTTTTCTAACTCGTCCAATAAATGAGCCGGTTTGAGAAACATTTTTCCTAACGCGTTCTATAGACGGCGTCTTGCAACAGCCAGTGTGTAACAAACATTTCAGTTAGGCGTTTGAGGGGCGCTTTCAAAGTTCCCTTTTAGCCTTTATTTTCTGCTGGCCTCACCTCTTTCATGTCCCAAAAAAAAAAGAGCAAGCATGCATCGCCTTCAAGGTGCAACATCCGAGAGCAAGAATCATGGTAGCTCGGAGGAACTGTGCACCACTACTTCGTGCACTTTTTGGCGGCATCATGAACAGAAAAAATAATGCTCAGCCTATACCTCTGGATCATCCCTTCTCACGCATGGTCGTGTTTAGCTTTTCCAAACTGGGGCTTACACAGCAAGGCTCATCGCTCTTTCCAACAGACTCGTCTTCCCATATACGAAGTGGGCTCATGTCTACCTGACAGTCTTGAGCTTTATAAACGACTGCTCTCGGCCGTCGGGAGGTTCGACGTATCTGAGCTCTCCAAACACCTTCTTTCCTAATCGACTTTCCCCACTCCAGATTTAGGAACATGGCTGTATTACACTGTAAGAAAAAAAAGAGTATGCGTGATTCTTTTCGGAGAGTTCTGACTTGCCACGTATACGACTCTCTTCAAATAGTCACGGTGACTCTCTTGGTGGGTCAGGGTCGGCTCGCTCTAGGAGAGTCCCCTGACCCTCTAGGAATAGTGCAAAGACTCTCATCCGAAGGATCACGTTATCACTCATAGGGAGTCAGACGACTCTTGCCGGTAACGCTCCTAGGGGGGTCAAGGGACCCACACCGAAGCATCAAGCGACTCCACAAGTATTTTAAGCTACTCATTTGATCCTTGCTCTACTTTTGCGCGACTACTGTTGAAAATAGTGGAGTATTCATTTTAAGCAAGTCCAATAATACTTGCCGTTCTGCCCAGCGACTGTAAAAAAAGAATAGTTCAGTTTTAGATTATTTTAATAAAACTCGTCAAAACAACACATATTTTCCAACAAAGTTATATAGAAAGCGCGAAAAGATGGTCTGTGATTTCCAATTAAGAAGTTTGGGTATTTCTCATTTACATGCTTCCATGAGTATAGCCAACTAAAATGTGTGACTGGGATGTGCACAGTGTCATATGATGCTAAATGAACAGCAGAAACCGCCATCATGTTTCCATATTTATTCCTTGTGATTAAGAATAAATCAAATAGTGGTGACGGCTGGAAGCATCAGACTTGTGGCTTGCTAGGTTGTCGCTCCTGTCCAGCGTGAGCACCATGAAAAACGGTATCTGAAAAGCAGAACGTGATATTATGATGAGAAAATGAAATTGCAGTAAAGGTTTGCAAAACCTACACAATAAGTGGTTCACAGAGACATAATAAAGGCTAACAACAAAACAACAAAGCACATCCGCCGGCAGCCAGGGGCATGCCGTGAGCGGTTATTGACCGCACGTTTTTACAAACGTAACCCATCCTCAAATACTCAGATAAACAGATGCGAGTACTAGGGCCCGAACGAAACCCAGCGCGTGCGTACGCAGTCTACGTCGAGCATATGCTAGAATTAGCGCACATAACTCCCACAATCACGTACACTCACTCGATTCTGTTATAGCGCCCAACGTCATCGCACTGTATGCAAACCACGAAAACAGGCAAACAGAAACGAGGGAAAAGAGTGCACGCCGGCGGCCGACAACAACGCGCGCCGTCGAAAGTCTAGAGCTTTTTCACTTTGCCCGCGAGGCGTGTCCAACTTGAATGACTACCGCGTGCATTCTGGAAGCCACCGTACTGTATCTGCACCTCAAACTACCGTCTTTAAGCCAACAAAAACCATTACATATAGTGCGTCTGAGCGTTCTGTAAACAGGCTTTTTTTTCACGTTCCCACGCGTGGAAGCACGCCGCACACTCAAGGTCGATGGAAATGTTATTATTAAGTAGACTAAAGGGCATCTCAAAACGACATCTTGCACATTCAGTAGTGCAGACACGACGTGCGATCAGCAAGAAATGACCCTCGATTATTGTTTGCATCGCTCACTTTATGGGAGCTTGTACAGCAACGCGCATAACGGTGGCAACTCGTTAACTGACAGCTATAGTTGGCCATCCGCAACAGCCCCGCGGATGCAGGCTACTGTTGGAAAGGGCTTGCAGATTCCGCAGAGCTGCAGACGCCTAGCTAAAGCTTTTGTACAGCTTTAGCTAGGCGTCTCCAAGCGTCACTTCGTGCACGGAGCCGGCGTCAATACCACCGAAGACGCGCAACCAACTCATCCACGCAAGCGCATTCCAATAGACCAGGAGCGCCAGGAGACTGAGACCGCTGACGGCCGCTGAGACGACTGAGAGAGGAGAGCGGCGCGCCACCCCGGCGCCAGCACCGTCTGCGTCGCCGAGCAAGGCGCCACAACGGCGCCAAAGGGCGAGCGTGCGATATGTATGGCGTATACGGCGGCTCTTCCGTATACCGAAGCCAATCGAAACGCGCTTCAGGAGGGTCCAGTGACTCCTTCCCAAATGCGAACTCTTTTTTTCTGCCTGTACCTTCCAAAAGGGGTCAGATGGACACCCGAGGAGAGTCACGGTTCCATGACCCTCTTTTGACTCTCTTTTTTCTTAGAGTTTATGTTGATAGTTTGTTGTGCTCTTTAAATAGAAAAAAACCTTTCGGCACGGAAGAAGCAATGCAAGTATGGTTATTACAGTTCAATAAAACTTTCTGCTGGGTAAGTTGTTTCATACTTCCGAGGAAAATTGTGTGCGCCCAAATTAGATAAGGACGCAGAAGACACGGCCGAGCGCTCGTCGTTGTCTTTCGCGTTTCTGCAGAGTCTAGTTTACGCGCAACCAATTTTCCTTGCAAGATCATTATTATGATGTGCAGTTTATCGGTTGGGGAGAAAAATAGCGTTGAAAAAATTACACCATCTCCCGCTAAAGGGGGCCATGAGGCGATGGGAAGCAGCGTTTCGGCATGTAGAGCCCGTGTTTCAGAGGGGTAGGGGAGAGGAGGAGGGGAGACGGGGAGGAGAAGGGAGAGGGGAGGAGAGGGGTGTGTGGAGAGGAGGTATGTGGAGAGGGGTTGCGCAGGTGCAGTAAGGGTGGTCACGCCGCACACCACCACCACCACCCCCACCGGATTGAACTCCGCCATAAGATGCTTCGCATCTAAAAAATAACGACAAAGAACTAATTCCACAATGTGTGTCGCTTATTCAGCTGTCCGTCTTGACAGCAGTGCACATTCCGGCTTGCGAAAAGTGACAGGTTAGCAGTAGCACAATCAGTCGTCTAGTTGTCAAAAAAATATAATAAAAATTAAAATATACCTAAACAATACCTATATCCTTTGCACGTAATTATTACACAATTTACAAAACGCTGCGTTGTGACGACACCCCTGGAGGCTATATAAAAAAAAACAGTCGGAATTTTCTCTGCTTAAGTTGCCATTACAAAAAAAAAGATGTTTTCAGATAAGTGAGTTTGGAGGTGCTTTTTAGAATACATGTCAACCTCAGACATGCGCAGTCACTTCCAGATTTTCATAGGCCGTGTTGCGCTTAGTGTAAAAGCATGAATCGGTGAGGTTATATCAATTTTACGTGCTCATTTATTTAGTTTCCTAGGAAACTTTCATACCGGAATATTTTTAGTAGTCGCATTAAAGTTCAAGCACTCTATAACAAGAAAGGGAGGTATACAAGCGAAATGCTCTGGTCTCAAACACTATGCTAATAATAATGTACGTATTACATAAAAGCAACCTATTAGAAGACACAGTTTGACATACTAAAGCCTCATATATTACAAAGACGCGTTGTAAACTATATCATATTTCAAAGATTATATTACGTAAAATTATTATGCAAACAAAGGACTGGTGCAACCGGTCGTATCAATAAATGAAATATGAAAAATTGAAACACGGCAGACAACTGTTCTGGAACAGCAGAGCTACACTTATTGGCATTCTAAAAAATGAGAAAATTGAGACACGAATGCACATGTGAAGCAAGCAAAGATGAGAACATTGCGTTTTAAAATTATGACACGATCGATGTGAATAAATCTCTACTTCTTTTTTATTTAAAATCTCTGCGTTTCTTATGTATTCCTAAAAATTGCTAGATTTTTAAAAATTTCGGAACAAGACACCATCAAGGAAAGACTCTGAATAGGACGACTAGATTTACACAAACGTTAGGAACAGATGTAGTAGCATAATTATGCAATATAACATGCGGACTGCCGCCGGAAACGACAAATTCACTCCAAAACAATGAATTTAGATGGAAACAAAAAAGAATCGGCAGATCCCACGCCTTTTGGGAACCGGTTTCATGCGAAACGTTCGGCGAGAAGTTCTATGCTCCATTTTACAGCGAAAGCTGTTATGATATCATTTCAGCGGCCGTTTTTTGTGCCGTAGTTGTCCGCCGCCGCCGCCGCCGGTGTCCGTAACCACTGTCGCTGGAAATGAGAAAAAAAAACGAAATAAGAAAGAAATTCCAGGATGGAACGAGATTCGAACCTGGGCTCTCTGCGCGGGAGCCCAGTATTCAACCTCTAAACAATGCCGGTGCTTGAAACTGCTTTGCAAAAAGACCCTATACAGGCTTCATGTCGGGAAGGAACCACATTAACATATGCAATATAGCGTGGTAGAAGTGTAAAATAAGCACCAAGCATCGCAAAACGCGAATTCTGTAACCAGACATACACAATGCGAATTGCGCAACGAGTAGGTTGTTGAATGCTTCCATCCCAGTACAAAGGGATCCGCCATAATTCTTCATCGTCATCAGGTACAGCATCAACAAAGTGCGCATAATGCCTTACATGCGTTTAGGAGGTACCACGGCTCTCCGTAGAATGACGAAAAATGGCATAGTGTCTGCTTCCCTACTTCTCAAAATTACAATGATTTATAGCGTAGTGGGTTCCTCGCAAGTGTACTTGTATTGGTTGCCAAGGAAGACCATAAGCGCATGATCCATTTCCTCGGGGTTTCGTAAAGTTCGTCGCCCCCCCCCCCCCCCCCCCGCCTCTCTCTCTCCCACGTCAACGTATGTTATACAGCATGGCGGGAGAGGGAAATAGCGACCGGGCGTCCCCCAATGCAATTGCATAACTGATGGGCCGTTTAAAACTTACAACCCATTAAAAAGGGCTTAGTCATAATTCTTCATCATCATCAGTCGTCGCGTCAACAAAGTACACATAATGCCTTACAGACGTGCAGCTGGTGCCTCGTCGCTTCTCCGCTGAATGACGAATGATGGCTTAGTAGGTGCTTCCCAACTTCACAAAAATTACGATTTATGGCGTGGTGGGTACCTTGCTAGTGTACTTGTATTAGTAGCCCCAAGAGAGCTTACAACGGGCTCTAGAAACGCGGCTCTTCCAGCTTTCGCTGTGACTGTGCTGCGGTTTCAGCGTAGGCCTGGTGTTTTTTTGGCTTTGAGCCAAGCGTTTCGAGGCGGATCGACGTGTTTTTGTATGTGTAGTAGTTGTGTGCACATCGTGATCTTACCAGGCACGTCGACAACACTGGCGTTCAGAGGGTAACTTATGGTCTGACGTAACGGCTGCACTCACACTACAGCACATACATCGCAGCGAAGTGCACTTTACGGTGCGATGATGTGAACATCATACGTAACTTTCGCCTGCATATACCTTGCTGAATCATACAGGAATACAAATGTAATGTTTATTGCAGTGCTATAAAGGAAGAGCCTATACTAGAACGGCGTTAACCTGACATGACGCCTGTATCATATGTGTACACATGTAGTGTTTACTGCTTTACTAGAAAATAATATGCCAGCACCACAACCACAACTTACGTTGCACCGACATTATGCCTGCATAGCACGTATTTCCAAAGCAGTTCCTAGACCTGGCGTGGCTCTGTGGTAGAATACCTCAATGCCACGCCGAACGTTTGGGTTCGATTCCTGCTGGGATCCTAATTTTTATTCCTTGCATTCGTGGGGTCAACACTGACGGTGTCGGTGTATTTTAACGCTCTTGCATTTAAATTACCAATGTCTGTTCTCGCCGTTCCTTGGTAGATATAAACTGTGAATCACCTGTGGCGCATACCCGTACACCGCGGCGCGTTGTAAACGGGTATGCGCAGCACGTGTCTGGGGGAAAGCGTTTGCACCGCACGCGACACAATTTTCACGTTATTCATGTCATGACCAGACAGTCCTTTTCATCAAATCTTCTTACCCTCCCATGCCAATTTTCGTCTACACCAAGTTAAGGAGATGATCACGAGAGCACCCAGACGTATTCGGATAGATAGATAGATAGATAGATAGATAGATAGATAGATAGATAGATAGATAGATAGATAGATAGATAGATAGATAGATAGATAGATAGATAGATAGATAGATAGATAGATAGATAGATAGATAGATAGATAGATAGATAGATAGATAGATAGATAGATAGATAGATAGATAGATAGATAGATAGATAGATAGATAGATAGATAGATAGATAGATAGATAGATAGATAGATAGATAGAAACGTTCAAAATGCGTTGGGTTCGCTAATAAATGCTGCCCATTTAAAACAAGAAAAGTACAAACCGTGATTTTGTCCGCGGTACAGGTCACAGGTATAGTAACTTCCAATTCGAGTGTTTTGTGAAATGCAGTTTTACTCTAACCTCAGAACACTGGGTAGCCTTCCAACCTCAAGCAACATAAGTAAAGCCGGTCAGAAATAAGAATGCTTAATATCAGCGAAACCCAAGATGGTCGCGGAAATGACAAAGCGGGGAAGTGAAGGAGAACGAATTCTTTCATAATGGCCTGGATAAACAAAATAAAGCAGCAAAGAATACCTATATCCACAAAAATGTTCTCAGTAGGGTGAGAGTGATAATAAAAATGTAGAATAAATCTGAAACAAAAAATGCTATGTTTAATGTGGGTTGCTCGTGAGGAAAATAAAGCTTAATGACCCTAGAAGCAGATTTAGGTCTGTTGGCAAAGTGAAACTTTCGGGGTAATGTACCGTGAGCTCGGCACAAAGATAATGTATTTCGGTGGGAAAATGTGGGACCGATTTCATAGCCTTTTTTGAATATTTTCGATAATTCCGTCAGGTCGATAATGTGAAGCATAAATATAAATATGGACATCAAGGTCGTGCAAAAGCTTGCATCAGGCTTCAATTTTTATATAGTGGGTAAAGATCACTGCGTATGTCACCTCCAGTTCAAGTATATTGCAGAGCATAGTGTTTCCTAGAGGGCAAACTGGCGCTAATGTCTATGACAGCTGCAACGCATGGCACTTCAGCCAGCATGGAAAAGATGGGTCGTACATGGATTTGTCTAAGCCTCGTTTTTTCGGCTCCTCTTGGCTCCGTGCGTCTTGCAGCTGCTTTGTCACAAGATGACGTTAGCAAACGTTCAACCATTCCACTTCACCACCATGACATTTTTAGGCTCACCTATTCAAATCACCTCACGAAGTTCACAACGATCCATTCTTTTATCCGAAACAAAAGTCAAAACACAACAATAAACAAAGTCACAAGTTCGTTCGAAGACGCAAGCACGAAGATTAGGCAGATCCATGTACTACCTATCATTCCCATGGTGGCTGAATAATTTCATCGCCAGAGTTCGCTCTAGTAAATACTGTAGGAACTTTGTGCGGCAGAGCACATTCTAAAGGTAAGGCCAACTGCAAAGACGATAACGCTGCTTCGCACATTTCGAAGTTTTCGCACAACTTATAGAAGCCACAGCCTATTGTATTATTTGTTATTGTTCACACGAATGATAAAAAAAAAATGACAGGTAAGGGTATTTCTGTGTTAAGCGCAGTACCTATATGGCAGGACGGTTCAGAGAGGAGCACACACACGAGCGCTAACTTTCAACAATGGTTTATTCGAAGCCGGGTCAAAAATGCGTAGAGGGGGTATGGAAACAAACGCGAACAGCGCGTTGCGCTGCTTTCGTTGCGATCTGGCTTTGGTGGCCATCAAACCAGGCTAGAACGGTCCTTGATTGTATCATGGATGATTCTAGTGGTTTTTTATGATCATTCAGGCTACAACTGGTTGACAGAAATGCGAAACAGTAGAACACGTAGATGCCCTACTGTTCGCGTTTCTTTCCGTCGCCCCTGCACATGTGATTACAGACACTCGGGCATGCACATACGTAGAGGCGTCAAGGCGTGACAGTTTCTTGATGCACTATGATGCATAGTGGCTGATTAAATAATCAGCCGCGTGATTTCATCTTGGGGCTTGCGTATAACAGAACACCCATGAAGTTAGCGCTAGTATATGTGGTCCTTCCTATCCCGTCCCTTCGTATATGTTCCGAGCTTAACACTAAGTATGCCGCACCAACAACATCAGAAAGATAACTTTGACAAAGATAAGGTTGGTTTGTAAACAAAGGATCAAGGAGCACACACACGCGAGCGCTAACTTTCAACAATGGTTTATTCAAAGCAATGGTTTATTCGATGAAGCTTACTTCTCTTTGTAACGGTGATAGGCTGCAGACAAACAGCCCAATATTGTCGGACTGTCGGTGCAGCCACGTTTATAGTTCGTGGAAGCCATTGAAAGAACTTCATGATGCGTGTCGATCGTTCAGGCTGTTCAAATCGCCCGCCGCCGCGTGGACTTTATCCGGAATTTCGCGTAGTTCCGCAATGAATGAACGGGGCAGATGTCAGCTAAATAGTAATAGTAATGTCTGGGGTTTAACATCTCAAAACCCCGATATGATTATGAGAGCCGCCGTAGTGGAGGGCTCCGAAAATTTCGACCACCTTTAACAATCTTTAACGTGCACCTAAATCTAAGTACACGGTCCTCAAACGTTTTCGCCTCCATCGAAAATCCAGCCGCCGTGTCAGGTATACATTGCGACTCATTTCAGATACCTTTCCCCAGATATCCGAGAGCCCGCTGGAGCTGGCAAGAACGGCGTCTGTTGAGGACAAGGCAAACAGGGCAATGAAAGATGGCCTGCGCTTGAAATTAGAACAGTCGGAATATACAATATATATAGAAATGCGGCGTTGCGGAGGGCTGCTGTACCGGTCGCAGAGTATCCAACGTTGAAAAAAAAAAGAAATAGTAGGCGCGTGTTGGAGCGGAGACGACTGAGATGATGATAAATGACGCGAGAGCCCTAGGGCAAAACCCAGAAGCACGCAAGCATAGACGTCTTGTCAGAGCAAAGATTCGAGGGTTCAGTCTGCAAAACACCGAGAACATTTTCTTTGCTTGTCTTGCAGCCTTTTTTTCCTAAGAAGGAGGCCCGACGGGAACGAAAGTGCTAGAAAGTTCTCTTTTCAGTTGTTCATTCCTCGCGCTTTTACAATGCTTTCATGCTTGGATTTCTCCGCAATCTTTTATTAGTTTGATAACGCTGTCTTGCACAAGCATCTTAAGCATCTTTCTTCTACAGCAGTTCATTTGTATCCTTTTTTCTTGTTTTCCTGCGCTTAGCGCAGCGATATGACTCTAAGCCCAGCATTTTGGTCTTCCTTACAAAAACTCTTGGCTCGAAAACGGCGCAAAAATGATTCGAATATCGTTTTGTTGTCTGGCGTCTGAACAGTGTCCCTTTCTCCTTTGTCTTCGTTAGCAGTCTCTAAATCTTCGCGCCTTTATTTCTCATGGTTTCCCTCGCTCCTCGGTGCTTTTATACTTCCTCAAATCGACTCGTCAACCAGTAGAACAAAAAAAAAAAATGTGACAGAATTTTTTTCACCATCTTTTTGGCGGCAGAAAATCGCTTCAGCGCATACCTCCATCTTAACGCAGCCACTTCAACTATAGATAATGTGTCTAAACCTGTAGTTGCAAGCGTTCTTCCGCATGGGGTAGGTCACATATATGGCGATCTGTGACGTCATGATCAAGAGACACAATGTTATCATGGTATCACATACCCTTAAACTTTGTGATGTTATCATGCCGGCACTCTGGACGCCACGTAACATGATCTCACTTGGTGACGTCATCAAATGACATCGACGCTCGGTCAAAGGGGTGCCGATCCCGGAGCCAGTAAAACGCCACGTAACGGGGGGAGGGGGGGAGGGAGGAGGAGGAGGGAGGATCAATGCAGTTGATTGAGAAGAAAAACAGAGGATGACTTTCGCCTTCGAGTTGTCTTAGGGGATTGCACAAAGCATCGTGTGACTTTTTTTTACTTTCGCGTTTATATTAATCATTGACCGCGATATCAAGGGTCACATGATTTAAAACATAGATTGGCACCTATTCTCCTACGTGACCTGGTCAGTGGTGCTTATCGAGCGTACTCGTGGAGTTAGCTCGCTTGAATATTTCGAAAATTGCGTTACTGGCTGGAGATGAGTCCGCGCAGTGTGTTAGCTAAACGATGTGTACAGACGAGTGATTCGGTCGTTGTTTACGGCATAGCGTAAACCATGAAGGGTGTAAATATTTTTGCTGCGTATTTATGAGTTTCTCCCTTTGTCCACGTTTTTCGCGCAGTTTTTACACAATGCATTACCAACTCGCCCAACAGTCTGTTCTTCTATGAAAGTCTCTGTTGCACACAAACCAACCATAGCCTCAACTGCGCGCATAGACTGATTGATCCACAAAAATTAGTTCCAGTCAGGCCCGTAGCCAGAAGGGGAAGGGCGGGGGCTAGGGGCCCAGCCCCCCTCCCCCCGAAAAAAAAGTTCTTGTGAAGTAGGTGTTTTACCAAAAATAAATAATAAAAATAAGTGTTTCTCTCAAAGAATCCATTCATGGTTTTCAGCAAGTGTCCCCCCCCCCCCCCCCGCCCGAAAAAAATTCCTGGCTACGGGTCTGGTTCCAGTCGTTGTCCTTTCGGCCAAACGTATCACGGCGTAACCCTCCTTCCCCACCTTTGCCTAATCGGAGACACCCGCCATTTGCGCACTGTATACATGCATCAGCAGGCGCGCACAAGGAGGGGCAGCTCCTTTCCCGAACCCCATTATTTTACCTGGCGCCGCGAAGAGCAGGCAGGCACAATGAAGAAAAGCTCGCGGAAACAAATTTTGTGGCAGGTGCATTGGCAACAATAATTGGATGGCCGTGGGATACGCTGAAGCTTACATGTCACCATCACTTCGCACATCCGGCTCACGCGGCGCAGCACGCTATCTGGCGAGAGCAGAGAGGCAGGCGGAAGTGCATCCTCCAGCGTCCAGTGCCAGAGTCAATTTTCAACAACGCAACTCCCAAGCGTATCTGCTGCAATGCACGTTGTATGTCTCGTGGTATCATTATGCGCGTTTTCCTACGTTAATGTAATGCCCATAATAAATTACACGTGCACCGATGGGCAAGTCAGTCGCAGTTTGCGAAATTCCTATTGCCTCGATGCGTGCTGAGGAGTGCCGCGTCTCCTGGTAATCCACTCGAAGGTTGTGCAAACACAGAGCCGTCATACATTTACGTACGCTTCACTAATTAGTTGAAATATGTGGTGTCAATTTTGTAAAAAAGTGACACTTTCACCGCGAGGGTGAAGCAATGAATACCATAGCAAGAAATTGTAATATTATACGAAGGGAGGCTGGCAGCTAATTCTTTTGGATCCGATCTCGCGTAAATCTACACAACGCTGGTTATAGAGAATATGGGCGCTTCAGGGAGATACGCTCTTTCTGCAAAGTCTGGCCGCGTTGAGAGCGCAGCACTTCGATGGGGTATACGAGCCGCCCGCTGATGGCTGCCGAGAAATCACGCGCGCCAGCGATCGCGACCACGCCCTAGGAATCAAAGTGCAAATGTTGCTGCTCGAACGACCCTCCCCCCCCTTCGCAACTTTTCATACTCGTTGACGGGTGGGGCCTTTCCTCTCTGCTTCGACGGTAGGCTTCCCGAGCGTGATGATGTAATCGCATGCAGCCTCCGATAGACGGAGATGGGACGGCTCGTTTGATCTCTGCTTCAGCCGCGTTCGTCACCCGCGCTTGCGTCACCCGCCGTAGAACATACGATACGCGGGCGGATGTTATCAATTTGGATTTTTTACGGGACATGACGGCGACGGCAAAAGTTCCTCGAGAGTGTCCATATAATTGCTATCGCAATACAGAAGGCGTTTTCGCAACGCCAGTTTCATCTTGAGCGAAAAGCCTCTGCTCAACACAGTTTTGGCTGAAGCCTCGATACCGCTGAGCTTGGCGAGAACGCTGTATGTAAATTATGTGTCGCATGAATTACAAATCTGTTGGACTTCGTAAGGTATGTGTCTTTATTAGACATAAAGAAAAGCATCTAGTGCGCAAGTGACCCCTAATTACAAATGCTCTGTTTGTTTTCAAATCTCTGTCTCTCTCTCTCGCTCTCTATCTTACAAAAGCGTATGTTGGTCTTTTCAGTTTCACGTTGCCTATCAATAGCTTTTTGTTCTCGTGATGCTGACATTACGTGACACGTTTCTGCACCATTAGTGCGATTAACACACGTGATGTGGTTCCCAGTTGACTTAAATAGGAAGATGAAAATCTAGGGAATAGTTAACGTAGTTGGAGCTCATATTTGAAGTATTTTTAAATATCGTGCGGTCACTACCGCTACCTTAGCCAAATAGGTACACATTTAGCGTTTTTTTTTTCGATTGTTAAAATATCCAGCTGAAGAGTGATTTAAATAGGAAGAAAGAGAGGAAATTCAACTGGTTGGTAGAAATTCATCATGAAGGGGCTTAGGCGCTCATCATCAAGGGATAATCAACGCTTTACCATCAAAAAGATCAGGGTGCGCCGGTCGCGCTGAGAAGAAACTCTGTTTCCAAGTAGCGAGCAGTGGAATGAATAGCGGTAGGCATCGCATTACCAATCAGGAAAATGTGTTCATTCGGGATGTACTTATCATATTTGTCACTGAAACGAGTAAGAAGTAGTTGGGCAGGTAATGTACGTAGACTCCAGCATCCTAATACAATAAACTTCCTACCGCGTTAAGGCGAAAGCTCATTAAGGTTAGGTTAAGATGAAGTACGCTAATGTGATCAGACAAGTTGCACGCATGAGATAAAGTTGACTGAATCAATAACGAGGTAATTAGGAGGTCACCGGGAGTCAGTTTATGACCTAGTGTTGACGTAAATAGGCTGATTTATGATAACACACTTGGAAATGTTTGATTTGTGCTAACCAAGGCAGCGTAGGTATGTGTAATATATCGATTTCTTTCGATTAAGTTTGTGCATTATATGTAAAAAAATCTCAGCTGTAAAACACTAAAAAGCCGGTTGCAATATTTCCTAATTAACGTCTCGTGAAATGACCGCCATGACTATGCTTTGCCGAGGAGATGCATTCCACATCCTCACTTTTTTCTCGGCACTTGCTCGCGGTGAAGTTGATGATTGATATCGTCGTCACAGGGTGATTACTGTACGGTAGCACCAATAAAATGACCGCAAGTAACACACGACGATCTTATATCTATTTTTTCTGATTTTCCCGCTGTACATTATTTAAGTAAAAACAAAAAAAAATAGTTTCGAGCTGTTTCATAAAAGGGAGAACTAGAAGCGGCACGCAGACACGCACTTCGAATTGCGAGCGAATGTTTCCCAAATGCGCTAGCAGCGACACAGAGGGGCCGTGTACAGACTCGGCAGACGAGCCGCTGTCATGGTCCGTTTGTCGCGTTCGTGTATACACCTTTTGACTTTTGAAAGCGCGCGGACTCCTGAAAACGTTCTGCAAGGGCCCCCGCGTTTGCTTGGTGAAGTTTTATAGCATCAGATATAACGCATTATCAGTTTCGCGTAATGCGTTAACGTAATTCAGACTTCTGATAAAGAATTCAGTTGGTTTGTATGCCCCCCCCCCCCCCCCAGCAAACCAATGCAATGGTGGGACTAAACTCAAAATTTTTTCTCGACTAAAACAAAAACTACTTTGATTAAACTTTCTCTGGACAAAGTTGTTACGATTCTCAATCGTATGCGCTTTCCCGCTTATTTTTTCTTGGACCACCTTAGGGTGCTACACACGTCTCAACATAGGCCAATGTAGCGTTTTTGCCAAGTTCAGGATTTTATTTTAGAGCCTATGCGCTGTACACAGGCAAAACAAAAACATTGGGAGATAGTACGTGTTACGGAGAGTTTTATAAAAATAATTTCTGCATTTGATCGATAACTGACTTTTGTAAAAAAATTCTCGAAAACAAGAAAATTTGCTCAATTTACCTACGCTCTAAGGAGTAAAAAAAATAAGGCTGCTATAAGGAACGGCCCTATAACGAAATAACGATGTTCTAAAAACGCAAGAAAGCAATTGTTGAAAGAATCGCTGGAACGGTCAATTTATAGTAAATTTTTTTTTTCGTACCTGGTTTTTCAACATTCCGTGAAGTTCAAATGGCGCTCACGTGCCCAAAAAATTTTTGCCGCCCAAATTATTTTGGGAAAATACTGTAGAACGAATGTCTATATGTGCGTATCTTTCTCAGACTATTTGAGAGAAGTTGATTTTTCTCGAGCGCCCCGACTGGGACAGTTGGCATGGAATGACCCTATAACAAAAGAAACTACGATAAATTCTAACCAACTGGCCAAGATTGCTGTCCTTTAACGTATTCTCGCGTAAAGTACACTCTAATAAAAAAAGTGTGCTTTTATTCTTTTTGCTACATATGTGAATGTCACATGTATGACTCTCTTTAGAGAGTCATATTGGCCCTTTTCAGGAGAGTCGTGGGACGCACGACTTTTCAAAAGCGAGTTATACATCTAACGACTCTCCTAAAGAGAGTCGACATGCCTCTCTAAAGAGATTTATACATGTGAGTGTCACATGTGTAGCAAAAAAGAGTGAAATGGCACTTATTTATTAGAGTGTACTTTACGCTAGAATACGTTAAAGGAGAGAAAGCTTGGCCAGTTGGTTGGAATTTATCGTAGTTTCTTTTGTTGGAATGTGCGTAGCACGCTATTATCTCTCTCTCTCGCTCACTCACTCTTTGAGCGCCACATACCAAGCTGCACGTTGTCAAGGTGGCATTACAATGAATACACAAGAAAAAAACAAGGCGGGTTCCTACTTGTTTTCATGAGGCTTTGGTTACACTGCGGACACTTTAGAGAGCTGAGGAAATTTATTGTGTTCTGAAAAACTTTCCGAAAAGTGAGCGGAAAAGCGTCAATGCAAAAATTAGGCGGCAACCAGAAACTCATTCATTACACACTAGCCGAGAGGAAGTGTCAGATTGATGGATACAATAATAATGGGCAGAAACGTGTAGCCGGAAGTGTAAGAAGAGCAGCAGGTGACCTAACCAGTTGGTTAGGATTCATCGTAGTTTACGAAACAGCGCAATAAAATATAAACTCTGAAAGAAGGAAGAAACACGACGACGCAGCGCTGCGTTGTGGTATGTATAAGTTAAAAGATCAATTTGTAGTTTGTTTTATTGATGTATTCTTTTTCCACAAAGAGAATAATGAACACAACAAATACACTAACTGATAACTTCGATACAACTACGAGTTCATACGCAGTGTTTCGTTTAACACTTGCTGGTGATTTCATCATTTACCACGTTATCACCCACTCTTATATCATGAATCATTGGAAGCGGTTCCATACAAAGAGGATTAAGTGGCAATATAAAATTATCGTGAATAAGAGCGAATGAACGTGTACGCTTTGCCAGAGGCCTACGAATAAACTTGCATCCTGAGATGTTTCGACAGCATAAACAATTCCAGGGTTTTCGTTCAAGTCCAGGTTTCGTGCATTCATGGGTCGTTCTTGACTAAACATATAGACGCATTGCAAAAACGGTCGTTCAGGTGCCACATAATGAGGGTGTTATGGCGTAGTAAGGTGAACAACGAAGTGGTCTATAGGGCTGAGTGTGAAGCAGACCGGCCAGTGATGTTGCTTCATATTCTCATAAACACAGTCTACAGAACAGCCTAGAATTCTTGCGAAATGCATTCTCGCAGCACTCTGCCGCAACGTGAGAGTTCATTACGCATTCCTCTCCTTGATTGGTGGTGGCGATGTCGGGCCGCGAGCGAAGAATGGGTCGTCTAGTCTAGTGCTCCGAAGTGCCACAACGGCGCCGACAGAACGGACAATGCCAGCCAGAACTGTTGCTACCGCTGCTAATCGACGAGGAAACGCTGTTCGGCGGCTGATTGATGCTTGCTTAAACGACATAATGCCGGCCTGTCGAACACGCCATGCCATTCGGGAATGCATAACTGAGAAAATGACGGCGCGCAGCGATTGGTGCAGCCAGGATCAAATACTTCTATCTTGTGTCTTGTATTGCGGACGAGCAAATACACTTACGGAATTTTATCTCGCCGTGGTTGGCGTGCATACCCTTAGTAGCTTTTGCGCCATACGCTAAGCGCGACTTAACTGTGATGTTCATGCTTCGTACCTTCTTCTTGTGCGCTGTCGCTGTTTGTTGTACGCATGGCCGGGTCGCAGCCGCATAAATAAGCATTGTCCTGGGGTTTCGATGTCGAAGTTAGTGAAACCTCTTCAAACGCCTGTGAAGTTGAAGTACAAATAAATAAATAAATAAATAAATAAATAAATCCGTAACAAAGGACTTCACTTGATAACTCAAAGCTCATCTTCTGCGTAACGCGTAATTTGAAAGGGGTAACTGGCAGATGCGCAAGAAGACTAGACATAACCTGCTTCAAAACAGTAAAGGTATCGCTTGAATATCGGTGGTTTCAAGTCCTAACATAGTGTCCTATAGATGCGTCAAACAATCGGAAAAAGTAGCGTTAGTTGTTTGCATCCCAGTTATAACACAGCAGCGCTGCATCACACCTCATATTCACGCATATATGACCGCCTAGCGTCGCAAAGAAGCGTCTTTATACTTATTCGTCAACCCATTTCCCTCGGAAAGATCCCTCCTTTGACGCCACCTGCACAACTGATACTTTCCTTTGGTACGACCTTCATGACACGACAGTTGTAATTAGCCTGAATGCTAGCGTGCTGCGCTACTAATGATTATTTAGTGAGAGAGAGAGAGTGACGAGAACTTTTTTGCATAGTTCAGAGGAAAGTGAGGCTAAAAATGTCTTGAAAGAAATGAGAGAAGGCAATTTTGTTCCACACGTGCGGAAAGTTTACCTCTTGTCAAGCGTACAAAAGAACCATTGTACGTACAAACCCCCGGCGCAATTGCTCTGGGGGCGCTCGCGGTAATTAAAAGTGCTGATGTTCTTCCACCTTCCAGCAGGGAAGCGAGCTTTTATGCTTCCCAATTTGCCTATGTTTGCGCATGACTGCACGCATGGCTGGATTTGCGGCAAGCGTTCATGAGATTAACGAACAGCCCTGCCAGCCATATATTGAACTGGTGATGTCTACTGTACGCAAATGCAAGAGCTGTACGCATAATGGCAACCGTGCACTCAAATGCGATGCCATTGCAGCAGTTGATGTGACGGCGAAGAAATCCGGTGAAGTCGTTCCGCTTTACAGCCAGGCACGTCTGTATAGTGCGCAACACACCGCCGCTGGCGTGAGTGCTTCAGTGAGCAGCCTTCCGTGAATACGCGTTCGCCATGCAGGGCACAACTTATCTGGCCATGAAGAACGCAGAAAATGTGCGCGAGTGCATTGCTTTTCTGTAAGTCGCCTTGTTTCATGTTTCGCGCTCCACCATGGAGCGCGAAACGGTAAGACTTACTTGTCTTCTACGGTAAGGGTAACTTGTAGTTCAATATATTATTATCATTTCATTATCTGTTTTCGGGCGTAATGACCCTACCAGTTTGCTGTCGTGAGCACGTGTGAGCGTGAACACGGGAGCGCGTGTCGCACGGTGCTATCAGCGACGCCTACCTACACCAACACGAGCCTCGGCATGCGCAGTGCGTTAGCGGCGTGACTACTTCACCATCTCGCGCACGCGTCATCTGCGAACCCACCTTCGAGGCTAAGCGTTGGCGACAGCGCCATCAGTTCTTCAATTGCAAAAAAGAAAACCTAACAAAGGCCCTGAAACAACAAAACGAATTGAAATTGAATTGATTTCCCTAGTGTCGCACGATGGCTTGTTTCCTTTGCTGGTTGTTATTCCTCTTGCCGGCTGCAATGGTAAGTCACGTGACTCTAGCTTAACACTTCTTTATTTCAGAGGCAGGTCTCCTATGGGCATTTACTGGCGTCCTAATTTCCTACAGAGGAAGTTAGACAAGCAATAAATGCTTGATTTGTAGGCGCTCCCCTCTCCTGCCAAACGTTTTTCATTCTGCCTCTGGTTGACGCAATCAGCTTTTGAGATGAAACACATGTTTTCGTTGAGTTCTAAGTCCTGCGGCTTATGCTGCATTTATAAGCTAATTTATCACCTTGTGACTGGCGAAGCATAGCCCTGGTTGCCTCTGTGCCACTAAGCATAACTCTACTAATTAACTAGCCGCACATTCAGGTTTATAATAGCTGAGTGAAATATATGACTATACTGTTGAGCTTCTTTCACCAGCCTCGGAGACTACAATACTGGCGTTGCATGGATGGATGGATGGATGGATGGATTGGATGGATGGATGGATGGATGGATGGATGGATGGATGGATGGATGGATGGATGGATGGATGGATGGATGGATGGATGGATGGATGGATGGATGGGGATGGATGGATGGATGGATGGATGGATGGATGGATGGATGTATGGATGGATGGATGGATGGATGGATGGATGGATGGATGGATGGATGGATGGATAATTTGTAGTGTATGTGTGTGTGTATGGCGACGAAATGCGATACGAAGAGCCTTGACAAACTTCGCTAGATGGTTTGTGTCACAATTTCGTTTTATTTCACTTTTGTTTCAAACTCGATACTACACGGACAAAATAATCTGAAGACTTGTGTAGGTATTATTGTAATCATAAAATTGCTCAGCATAAGCAAAGAGCAACGTGACTTGACGTATTAAAGAAAGACGTAATACGCAGTCAATCATGGTAAAAACTATAGGCAGGAGGGAACTCCGTATTTACTTCTAATTGGACCCACAAAATCACGCCACTATTTCGCCCCCGTTAAGAAATCAGCTCCGATTCTTCCCCTACGTAGTTCACCGCTTAAAAATAAAGACACAAGTACAACAAAAAGTGGCGGTGCCGTCACGCTTCTCATTTTGCCCTTCCCCTTCCTTTAGTTTCTCCGCTGTTTACTACTTTTCTGCGACGGATGGATTCTTGCGTTCTCGCTTCCGTCAGAGTTGTCAAATCCAGTGTATGTGAAACGGTGCGCGTTGTGACCATAAACATAAAAGCTCATGTCTCAACTGTTTCAAATCATCGTGGCAGCTTCGTCCTTCCGCCATGCAACCGCAAAGGTTGCAAAACTTTCCGTCACGCAACGGTGAATGCAAAACACGCATGAGCGGATGAGCCATCTGAGTTGAGCAGCTGGCAGCTGTCACCGCGAATCTGACAAAAGTGACAACAATGTTGGGTGAGGGAAAAAGGTTTCGTTTCGTTCGCGTAAGAAAAGTCGTTTTATGTTATTGCATTAGTTACACAAACCGTGAATCGGTAAGTACAAGTTTTTCATTTCCCTTCATAAAGCTCTTTTCTTTCGTTTATTCTTCGTGCCGTAGTTTGTCACTAAGGCGGCATGTCAAATTTCGAAATCGAAACTGTCAGCTGATATGCAACAATGCGAACTCAGTATGCGGCAGCACGAATCTCGAAAGCTTAGTCACAGAGTGAAGTTGTTCCAGCGAGTGCGAATGCAGACATTTAGAATATCTGACACATTGTAGCACTGAAGCACATTCACAGAGAATGAAACGCAAAGACGGGGCAGCCGCTGTCCCGTCTTCTTGCGTTTCTTGTTGCGTGAATGTGCTTCAGTGCTACAATATGTCAGTTAGCAAACACCAACTTTCTCAGCAACACGTTCTTCTGCAGTGCATTTGAGGATATGTTCGTGGCTGTACTCATATGGTAAACGATATTCAATGAAACACAGTTGTGTACTCTTCTCAAAAAATCGATGTCGTCTATGTATATTGAATAGTCTGATCGAAACCTATATGGGATTAGTGTACGCTAAGTAGGAGTAGTAGCAGTAGCCCTGGCTCCCTTTTCTTACTAGAGTAAACACCGACACTTTGAGCGTTCCACCATTGCTCTTTCTCAGTAATATACGCTTTTTTTTCATATTAGAGGAGGGGGATAAGGTGCAGGGGGACGTGCCTGTGCAGTAAGGAGAGGCAGTAACTTTTGTAGCAAGTGTAACGGCGCGTTATCGCGCATGTATCAGCTTTCACTTGCAGACCACATGCTCGACGTATACTGTAAACGTACAGGGTTTAGTTAAATTCGCAGAATGCGTATGCCTAGAGTGTGAGCCGTCGTTTTCTATAATGGTTAAGGCAATATGTCGGGATGAGTAGTTTGTCATTTATTCAAATAAATGATATTGTGGACGTTGCACATGGTTGGCAGAGCAATTTCTAAAAATTGTTTAGGGATAAATTAAAATTTTGACATTGAAGACGCATGCTTCCATATCAAAAGAGGCCAATATATTTATTGCATCTCGCTGAAGAAGCAGAACGTAGTTTATTGTACCCAGGGAGAAGCAATAAAGCACGCGTGGCCGGTGTCCTTGAGTCATGGAAACTTATATGAAGATATCCCTGCGACGCTTTATTGAGCATGATAAAAGAGACGCTGGGTACCCATCACACAACGTTTAAGGTCTTTCCCGTGAGCAAAATTGAGGAAACGTTCGTTCACTCTCTTGGAATCTTCTACGCATAAACATAAACACTGCATAATCTTACTTTTGCTCCTCAATATAATGCTATTATTATTTTCTCTCAGATTTCTCAATTGTCCATAACCCTGCGACGTACGAAAATACGACTGCCATTGTCCAATATTTTAGTAGACATAGTGGTCTATTGATTATCAATGGGGTTTAAACAATATTCTGCGTTTGTGCCATTCCGTTCTTAGTAAGTTGTCAAGAATAAAACACGGGAGATTCTTAAATAGAGAGTAAGTATAATCTCATGTGTGTGTGTGTTTATAAAACCGCGCACAGTGCGTCACAATTATTTTACCCCAACTCTTCAATTGCGTTTTGCTGCGCACCACCAGTAGTACTTCTTTTTCTCTCTTACCACTCATATACGATGTAGTAGTCATCATTAGGATGTCAGCATGCATCTTGCTCCTCTTGTAACTCGTCTGCAAAACTGGGTATACCTAAAATGGGGACGCAGCGTAACTTGATTCACTTTGCATGAATATTAGGCCCATTTTTCGATTCACTGTCAGGTAACAATGCCGTCGTTATATGTATGCTAATTCCAAGCTGTGAATTATCATTAGCCCTGTAACTCCGGCCCCGAGCACCGCCTTAGAATATGCAATTTATGTGCATTTGTAATATGTTACGACAGCATAAAATATTATAGGGCGGCAGGAAATGTAATTTGAATGCGCCTACACCTCATAATTTGTACGTCCATGTTTTCGTTTGAAAAAGTCTTGGAAGCGGAAATTCGGTTGGGTTCTGGGCAGAAAGCTTTTCTTGAAAAACTTTTTCTCTGCTGCAGCCCACATTTTCTTTCTTTGCACTCCGCTACTATACCTACACCTGGGTTCTAGGAATTTAAAAAAGATGCTTTCTGCGATCATTCGTTAACTTGCCTAACCACTATTAGCCTCTGAGAAGTATACGAGATTTTGTCCAGTGGTCGAGACTGTAGGACCGTGTGCGCCGGCTCAAAGCGCGTAACTATGCGCTATACGGTTGATGATTATAGAAAATGAAGATGATGGAGCGCACTGTGTTCTCGCAAAGGGCTTGCAGTCTGGACCCGAGAGTTCGTGAACGTAGCTGTAACGAGGTAAGTTTTCGCTTAAATGGTTGGGACACAGGAAAGGAGGTGCTCAATTTTTTATACAAATATACTTTTTAAGAGATCTTGACCGGTGAGTAGACTCGAAATGTCTGCTTTCAATTCCAAGTGTCGGGGAGATGTGCATATGCTGCTTTCATTACCACAAGGTTCCTCACTTCAACTGTAATATTGGATGGAAAGGTGAACAGCTGGAATAGAAAAGAGCGCAGTAATTAAAACATGAAATTGCGCTTTTAGCGCAAATTTTGTAGGTGACATACACGCACATGCACACAAACACACATACACACAAACAAACACACACACGCGCTTGCAGGTCTGTTGATATTTACACATTTTATTGGTGCGCATATTGGCACGCTGAGAGAATGAGCGAGATAATAGTAAGCTTCTCTAAATTTACCACTACAATATCGCGCATACGATTCTTAAAAAAACGAAGTTCTCGTAAGCGGCAACAGCTGTCACGTTAATTAGCTTTAAAGTGTGCAGTACGTGGTTTTTGTTTTGTCGAAATATTCCGCGAAATAAAACCATTTTTAATGCGAAGCATTTCTTAGCGGACCCCAAGAACTTTCAATCTATCTATCTATCTATCTATCTATCTATCTATCTATCTATCTATCTATCTATCTATCTATCTATCTATCTATCTATCTATCTATCTATCTATCTATCTATCTATCTATCTATCTATCTATCTATCTATCTATCTATCTATCTATCTATCTATCTATCTATCTATCTATCTATCTAGCCGCCTACGTCTGGGTGCGGTCATGATCGCCTCCTTAACTCGGTTTAGACCAAAATTGGCATGGGAGGGTAAGAGGATTTGACGAATATGACTGTCGGGTCATGACATGAGTAATGTGAAAATCCTGTCGCGTACGTCGTCAAACCCTTTCCAGACACGTGTGGCACATACCCGTATACCACAGGAAGCGGAATACGGGTATGCGCCACAGGTTATTGACAGTTCGTATCTACCCAGGAAAGGCGAGAACAGGCATCGGTAATTTAAATGCGAGGGCGTTAAGAAAAACCGACATCGGTAGCATTGACCCGCCGGATGCAAGAAAAAAAAGTCAGGATCCTAGTAGCAGTCGAACCCAAGCGTTTTGCGTGGCAGTCGGGTATTATACCGCAGAGCCACGCCAGGTCTTGAAACTGCTTTGGAAAGGGACCCTGTGCATGCGTGATGTCGGTGCAACATCAGTTGTGGTTGCAGTGTTGGCTCCGCTTTTATAGCAGTCTAATAAACATTACATTTCTATTCCTATGATTCATCACATTATATTCAATGGTTACGGGACCCCGGATGAATACGGCAACGAAAGTTACATATGATATTCACACCATCGCGCCGTAATGTGCACTTCGTTTTGATAATACTGACGTCTGTGCTCTAACGTGAGTGCTGGCGTTACGTCAGACTGTAAGTTACCGTTTAAACGCCAGTGTAGTCGGCATGCCTGGTGAGCCCACGATGTGGACACAACTACTACACAGTTAAAAACACATCGACCCACCCCGTAACGCTTAACTCAAAGCCAACTAATCCAGTATATATTACTCGCTGCCTGCTTCGCATGAAACCGATTCCCACAAGGCGTGGAATCTGCAGAATTTTTTAAGGTCATATTTTCCAAACATGTTGCCGGCAAGTACATAGAAACCCCCGAAGTGGATCATCACGCTGAGGTCAAGTGCGCCATTTGCATACTTATGTTCTAGCTGCAGAGCTAAACACCACCAAATTTTGCCGCTTCTCCCACGAATCACCCAACGCTTGACGAAGCACTATATGAAGTGTAGAATAGTAAGTAATACCGTATAGCACTCACACTGTATAAACAGCGAATTTTCGTACCTGCGACTACCCTAGAAATTAATGTAATAGTCTCGCGCCAGACGTACGAGGACAGTCAATAACGTTGGGGAGAACTCTAATCTTTTAACAATACCGTTTCCGCTTACTATACACTAATAATATTAGACTATATCAAGACAGATTAGTAATGATGCTAAAGACAGGTAGGAAAAAAAATGTGCCAATCGTGAAGTGGACATGATACTCGATGAATCACTCACCAGCAGTTTTTTTATTCGAGGGGCACTACATGACGCGGCAAAAAAAGAACGCTGGACAGCGATCCAGAAGATTACGCTGGGTTGATGTTAATGACCCGCTACTTTTCCAATAGAAAGCTTGAATATACCCGTGATCTCCAACATTCCTTCCTTTCAACGCATTAAATAAAATTATTCGGTCGTCTTCACTACAGAGAAGCCCGTTTCTTTATTTAGCAGTCTTTTTTTTTGCCCAAGGAACCATAAAATGCATACAGTAAACATAACCTGAAAAAAGAGGCAAGCCAAGTAAAAGGTGTGGATTTCTTGTAGTAGAATTTAATGAACTCCGATAGAACCCGGGAGAGCCGTCAGCAGGATTGCCCCCCTTTCAATTTGTGAAAGTTTGGGTCGTTCGTCTTGGTTTAGAGAGCCATGAGCGGAAAAAAACGGTGGGAGAAAAATGACCAGGATCGAGAAATGGAATTTCGATAGGACTACGAATGCAACTATGTAGAAACTTCTCAATGTTTTATTGTATTTGTTATGCGTGCGAGAGACCGACTTTAGTTTGCGTTGTTTCTAGATTTTTTATTCTCTAAAGCGTACCCTGGTTTCTTTAAACTAAGTAGTGACTTGTACATACGTCGCATTGCAATACTTTTGGATTGAGTCAGAACTCCGCCCAGCAATGTGAGTGAGCTGGATTGATGAGGCGGCAGAAAACAGAACAAAACAATTTCGAACATATACGAATGAACTAAAGAAAAAGAACAGCAGAATGATGCAGCCGCACGTTTCGACGAATCTGTTAAAACGAACATCTGAAGCACTTCGCAATTACCAAGAGAGAGGGACAGGGCGGATAACTACTTTAGTTCAGATTCTTACCCCACTTGCGAGGAGGAGAATGAGTAAGTAAAATAGAGAGAGAGAGAGAGAGAAAGCATCAGTTTAGGGGAGTGTAGATGAGCGGCTACGAAATGTATTTCATTTTGTGAAAGACCGATGATGAAGTGCTCAGAAGGCTGAGTCGGTAGTCTGACGTTGTTTGCTGAAGCGGCAAGAGTGGTGAGGGGGGTGGGATCGGTTGTCTTCGCAGGTTTTCAGTTATCGCAGACGGTTAAATGATGAATCCTCCATTCGAATACGAAAGTGTATCACTTGCTGAATGCTACTCCTATTCACAGCCGATGAAGTAGTAATGCTAGGCGTTAAAATATGGCGTCAACTTGTAGTTGATGGTAGTTCTTCGGAAACCACTGCGGACGTTTTGGGAGTCCTTGTAAATGTGTTTGATAAATGGAACGGTAACATCGTACTTCCCTAGAGGTAAATGCCAGAAATACTTTCACAGTTCATTGAAGTATAGCGCAACGAAAAGCGCGCGAATTCCACACTAGACACTTTTCACTTGCTTTACTTTTCTCTGATTTTGATCCTCAAAGTCCATCGAATTTGTCATAGGCCAATGTTAATACGTTAATGACAAATTGCATGAACTTCCTTAGGCTCAGGCCAATTTTAACGCGATAGCGTTAAAGAGCTCGTATCGCAGAAATTCCGCCGTCGGCGTCGGCGCCGTTGGTTGTGAGCGAAAAATCATCATCTTGTCCGTGACCGAAAAATCGAAAAAGCTGCAAATAAAATAAATAATAAAAATGTTGGGTCCGAGTGAGAATCGAACCCAGGCCGCCTGCGTGGCAAGCAGGCGTTCTACCACGCAGCCACGCCTCTGCTCGGAGCTGCACTGAAAGTAACTTTCATGCTTCCCAAAAATACGTGTCCTGTATACAGGTGTCACAGTACGAGATGTAATATCGCAATAGTATTGCGTGGTATAAGCGTACATTGCCATCGGGCGTCACACCATGTCAATATCCTAACGACTTTGTGGTTTGAACACAGCCACCCATTACAAAAGGCACACACTGCGCGTATTCCCTTAAGACCACGTAGTGGGTGCACCGCAACTTCGAAAAAAGTTTCTCGCGCATAACTGCTCCTGGTTTAAAGCATGCTACCCATTACATGAGGTACACACCTTAGTGCGCGCATTCTGTTAAACACTCGTAGTGTTCGAAGTGCGCACTAGGGGCAGGATATCGTTATCGCGTTGAACTCTTAAACGCGAAGCTTAAGCGTCCGACAATTTTTTTTCAAAACAATATATCTTGGAAACACCTCCACATTTGTCCACAACTTTGTTGATTATATATATATATATATATATATATATATATATATATATATATATATATATATATATATATATATATATATATATATATCTGCGAGGTATTTTCGCCAGTCTGTATTTCGTCCGTTGGACTTGTTCGATGCGAATAGCTTGAACAGACCATGTCTTTACTTTTCTGACGTGGATACTCATTCATTTGCCCACTTACGTGGTCTGCTTCGGTAGGGTCACTTTGAGAATGAAATTTGATCCTTATAGAGGCAGCAGCCACCGTCCCGGCAATACCCGTACCGCGTCTTATTCAGGGCATGGAGACGAGTTGTCCTCTATGAAGCTATAGTAGTAGCAAGATATGTTCTCTACACTATAAGAAAAAAAGGAGTCCTTTGACTCTTTTTAGGGGCGTAGCTCCTCTTAGTCTAACCTTGTCACGTCTCCGTTGTCCGGCGTATCTCCCGGCAGCCGGCAGTAAACGGCAGTATCTGTCCGGTGGTGGTGGTGTGCGGCGTGACCACCCTTACTGCGCATACCCTCTCCACACACGTCCTCTCCACTCCCCCTCACCATTCCCCTTGTCATCTGCCCCTCTCCCATTTCCCTTTCCACCTACCATCTCCTCTCCACTTCCCCTCTCCCATACCCCTTTCCACTCTTCCTCTGAAACGCGGGCTAGGCATGCCAAAATTCTCTCCTGCGCAACGCCGCGATGAGCTCGAGCGCATGCGCGTCCCCTTCCCTTAACGCTGCCCATCTGTCGCCCGCCTGTCGACCGCGTTCCCCGCTCGCCCTATGAGAATTAACGGCCAGGCTAGATGGAAGATACGACGGGCGTAGCGTCCCTCTTCGCGTTCTACGACGCGAGGTCGGCAGCATGCCCAACGAACGCCAACGGAACGCGATCGTGCAAGTGCTCCGGCTTCGCATCGCCTCATGGTGCTCCTACGGTCCACCCCCCCCCCCCCCCTATCTTGCCTCGCGGCGCAGCGGCGCCGACGCAGGCAGCGTCGCGAGGCAGCGTCGCGGCAGCGTCTTGATTGAGAAAACCGACCGCTCGCGCTGCACAACCGTTCACTGACCACCCGTATATATAGGCACTGGATTTTGACCTCCAAGGTAGTGCTTGTGTGCGATTTCTCCTGTGCGTGATTAAACGATGAAGATTCACAGCGTACATGTAAAATTAAAGTGAGCTGGAAGTCGTCATAACTCTCATCGAACCTTTAGTATAAACGCGCCCGATCTCACGTCGGTGATGATGTACTGGGCAGAATTCACGGAAGATTCATGGTTTACTGATGAAGCTCCGCAGCTTCGCCCACTCATCATAATTCACTCCGTGGATATGCTGTGATTTTTTGAGAGTTCTTGCTCTCCACGTATATGCCTCTCTACAAAGAGACACACCAAATCTCTCCATTATAATACCCTCTTCGGAGAGTCGTGTAGCCCACAAGAGAGTGAGCGTGTCTCTTTAAAGCGGTCATGAACCACTTTTCCAAGTAATGATCTAATCGCCTCAGTATCGGAGTTTACTGCCTCCCGAATATCGATTGCCGCAAAGTTACGGTGGTTTGGCGCACGCTCCCAGCGCTTTCTCTCTTTTCTCGTGCCGACGAGCGCACTGGAAGCTAGACAGGGAAGGATGACAGGGGGAACGAAGTTACGTCAGCGCGCGTCATCAAACGCGATCGCTCTCCCGCTGTGATTCACGTGCGCGAGTGCGGCTACCGTGTACTGAGGAGTGCGGCGCCGGCAAGTGGCGGCACCCCGCGGCAAGAAGCGCATCTGATCCGAACGCCGCTCTCAATTTACGTCGGCTATCGGCCAGTAAGCACGCTATGGCTTTTGCGACGTAAACGGGCAGACGCCCCGCCCACCGACGAGAGTGAGAACCGGCCTCTGTTTGAAAAGAGGCCGCCTGAGGAAACGGCAACTTCGCGCTCCGCTTGTGGCCTTTACGTGGCGCGCACGACTGTAATATTTGGCAGAGCAGTTGACAGCCGTTTCAGCTTTCCGCAGGATGTGTTTTTACAGCGAAAGCTGTTATGAGATCATTTCACCGGCCGTTTTTGGCGCCGTAGTTGTCCGCCGCCGCTTCCGCCTGTGTCCGGTATCGCTCGAAATAAGAAAAAAAAAATACGCCAGGCCTGCCCAGTATTCAACCTCTGAGCCATGCCAGTGCTTGAAATTGCTTTGCAAAAAGGTCCTATACAGGCTTCATGTCGGGAACTAACCACATTAGCATATGCAATATAGCGTGGTAGAGGAGTAAAATAAGCACCAAGCGTCGCACAACGCGAATTCTGTAACCAGGCGTCACACAATGCGAATTGCGCAACGAGTAGGTTGTTGAATGCTTCCAACCCATTACAGAGGGCTCTGCCATAATTCTTGATCGTCATCAGGCACAGCATCAACAAGTTGCGCATAATGCCTTACATGCGTTTAGCAGGTGGGTCATTCCATGCCAAACGTCCCAGACATTGCGCTCGACCCTCTCCAATTGTATTGTAAAAAATTGTGGACGTTCATATCAGTGCACTATTTGCCATCGGAAAGTATTTTGTGGAAAAAAAAATTTCTTGTCTGTTACAGTGATTTGAATTTTGCCGTAGTGGGTGAAACATAGGTTGCGAAAAAATATTCTAAAAAATACAATACTTTACGGAACGCCTTAAATATCTGCTCTTTACTTGAAAAGGAATGGCACTATCTTATTATCACCCATTGACGACCACTACTTTGTCTCACGATGTGCTTTGTGGTGAAGCAATGCTGCAATTCTGCGCCCATTTTGATTATTTTTTAAAAATTCTACGAACATTACAGACAAAATAGGACTATATCATATGGCTGGATAGTTGGCAGTAAGCGTGTCAAAAAAGTATTGAAGTCGATGACCGAGTAGTTTCGAAGTGGAAGGGGCGCAAACATTGAAAAATGTGTGAAATGCTCCACGTTCAGGCGCATGTAGAGTGGTGATGCATTCCACGTAAAAATGCACGCTTGGTCTCGTTGGGAAGAGTAAACAAAGGAGATTTATTTGTGAAAGTTTCATCGGAGTGTTTTTTTGTTTTTGGCGAGAAACAAAAATTTATGTTGAGCGTTCGCGGTGCGCCTGGGCGCGGGCCCGTAAGTCCGCTTCACTGCGCCGCCACTGTTCCTTGGGGCAACGGAAGTATGCAGCGCCCACGCGGGTGGCACGATCGTGTGCTGCTGTGAGTTTTCACGTTTCGACACGCATTCTTCAGCTTTCCGCAGTGCCGCCAACGAAGTGTCAGGGAAAACGAGTGATGGTTCGTTTAAAATATATTACTATATAATAAAAGTGGCTAACAGGCACGGGAATACACTTATAATTCCTTTTTATGGGCAGCTAGCTTGAACGTGACTCGCGCCATTCGTGCCTCGGAGCCGAATGGTGCTACGTATTCTTACGCTCGGATCTTCGACAGAGGTGAACTTTGCTCCGGTGATCGCGTCGCCGAGCGAGCACACGGCCCTCGAAGGTTCGTCTTTTGGCCGCATCCCTTGGCAGCGCGTAAGATAAACATTGCGAATGGTGAGTATACTGCTATCGTGTCATATTTTAGACGGAGAGCCTGTACAACGGAAACCGAAAGCGATAAATATACAAAAGGACGAAGCCGCTTTTAAGGCGGCTTCGTCCTTTTAAATGTCTATCGCCTTCGCTTATTAATCGCAAGGCGATTACTAAGATGAAAGCATCGCATGCAGCGTCTAAAGTTGAGCTCTCACCAAGGTTTGAGTCTACAATCTCTGTCAAAGGTAGGCGCACGTTTCACCTTTTCGTGCCATCATCACTGACCACTCTTAATGCCGGGCTCACCACTTACTCAGCAACACAGGCATTTCAAGTGGCGAAGACCATACGTCGGCAGCGGAAGTAAGAACTGCAACCTCCGCAGAGATCGAAAACACAACCCAAGCTCTGCGCCTGTCGTACGTGTGCATGCAGTGACGTGGCAATGAAATCGTGCTCTGCTCCGACTACTAACCGGCAGCCTTTAGTGCCCTTCCGAAACATTCTGCCAGCCATATACACTGTTTGCAAGTTTTCAGCAACGTGAAAACTCACAGCAGCACACGATCGTGCCACCCGCGTGAGCGCTGCATATTTCCGTTGCCCCAAGGAACAGTGGCGGCGCAGTGAAGCGGACTTACGGACCCGCGCCCAAGCGCGCTGCGAACGCTCAACATAAATTTTTCTTTCTCGCCAAAAACAAAAAACAAACACTGCGATGAAACTTTCACAAATAAATCTCCTTTGTTTACTCTTCCCAACGAAACCAAGCGTGCATTTTTATTTAAACTGCATCACCAATCTACATGTGCCTGAACGTGGAGCATTTCACACATTTTTCAATGTTTGCGCCCCTTCCACTTCGAAACTACTCGGTCATCGACTTCAATACTTTTTTGACACGCTTACTGCCAACTATCCAGCCATGTGATATAGTCCTATTTTGTCTGTAATAGACGGATGGATGGATGGATGCTATGAGCGTCCCCTTTATAACGGGGCGGTGACATGTCTGCCACCAGGCTCGAAGGATAAAAAAAGAAAAAGAAAGAAAAAAACCTTCCTTGTTTCATGTTGTCCTAATGCCTTATCTACATTGATTAAATCTATGTTATTATAACAAAAAATATAAATTCACAGTCCATCTCTCTGCCTCTTAAGGCAGAATAACCTTTTTCCCCCAATTATTTATTTTTGTACTTTATCTCTACTTTTCTGCCACCAATACTCTAACCGTCTCTTACTTATTTCTATCGCGGGCGTGTTCAGCTTTCCATTGTTGTCCCTAAAACCCAAGGCTTCATGTAGACTCGTGCCCACACGTATACCTGGGTGAATATCGCCACATTCAATCAGTACATGTTCCATCGTTTCCTTAGTTCCCCCGCAGCATGTACATTGTTCTTCTTCGTTACTGAATCTCGCTTTATAACTACGCGTTCTCAGGCAGCCCGACCTTGCCTCAAACAGCAAGCGCTTCCCCTCGAATTATCATAAAACCTTTCCCTCCTTATTTCGTTTTTTCCTTTTCGGTAGTTACTTAGAGCCGGCTTCTTTTCCATCGCTGTCATCCAATAAGTCTTCTCCGCCTCTCTGACCTTCCGCTTAATGCTCCTTGTTGTCATATCGCCCGCACTGCCAGCCGTATATTTACTGGTGAGCCTCCTAGTTCTTTTTCTCCACTGCGTGTCAACGCTTTTTCTATACAAATACCTAAAAACCTTCTCTGCCCATCTACTCTTCTTCATTTTCCTCAGCCTCTCTTCGAATCTCATTTTGCTCTGCGCTTCCCTCACTTCAAAGCCTGTCCATCCCATATCACCCTTCACCGCCTCATTTGTCGTCTTCCCGTGAGCGCCCAAGGCGAGGCGGCCCACCGTCCTTTGATTTACATCCATTCCTGATGCACCTCTGACTTCATGCACACCACTGAGTTCCCAAATGTAAGCCCCGGAACCATCACACCCTTCCACAGCCCTCGAAGCACCTCGTACCTATTGTATCCCCATAAAGCTCTGTGCTTCATAATTGCAGCATTCCTCTTTCCCTTTGCTACCGATGCTTTCTCTTGTACCTCCATATATCTATCCCCCTCATTTACCCATACTCCGAGGTACTTGTACTCGCTTACCCTCGGTATTTTTGGCCCTGTATTAAGACCGTATGGTCTCCGTGATCATTGAATATCATCAATCCACATTTTGTTGCACTAAATCCTAGTCCTAGAGCCTCACACTCCCTTCCGCATATATCTGCCAGTCGCTGTATATCATCTTGACTGTCCGCAAATAAGACAATATCATCAGCATAAAATAGACCTGGAAGCTTCTGCTCAACCATCGCTCCGACCTGTTTGTGTGACAAATTAAATCCAATGTTGCTACCTTCTAGCGCTTTTTCCATCCTCGCCATGTACAGCATGAATAACAGCGGGGACAAAGGGCATCCCTGTCTCAGCCCCTTGCTAATTTCAACGCTGTCCTTGCTACTTATTCCTTCCCATTCTATACAAACTGTATTTTCTCGGTACATTTCTCTCAAAAGCTGTACACAGTCGTCACCTATGCCCACTTCCTTCAATATATCCCACAAAATTTCCTGATTAACGTTGTCATACGCCCCGGTGATATCTAGATAAGCTACGTATAAGGGCCTGTTTTCTATTTTAGATATTTCTATACACTGGGTAAGAACAAACAGATTATCGTCTAACCGCCTGTCGATTCGAATCCATTCTGAAGTTCTCCCAAAATATCATTTTGTTCTACCCACGCTTCTATTTTAATTTTACTGCCTGCATCGCCAACCTGTATAGCACCGATGTAATTGTTAGGGGTCTATACGAGCGAATGTTATCTTTTTCTCCCTTGCCTTTATAGATTAAGTTCATTCTACTTTTTCGCCAACTGTCTGGTATTTCCCTCTCCTGTAAGCACTTTTCTACGGCTTTCAGCAGTGCTTCTTTAGTGTTATGTCCGAGTTCGTTAATGAGGCTGACGGGAACCCCATCTAAGCCCGGAGTAGTGCGCTTAGGAATTTTTCCTTCGGCCTTCTTCCAATTGAAATTCTCTAGTACTACATCTTCGTCGGTTGCTCTCCTTTGCGTACTTTTACTCACCGGGGGAATCCCCTGGGGGACCTTTTTAAACGAATCGGCTGTTATCTTTCGAATGTAACCTAGCGCTTCATATCCTTCGAATTTATTTCCTCCTTCATCTACCATACTTTATGTATGTTCGTGCGTTCGTTTGTGTGTGCGCGTGTATATATACGCAACTAAAACTGAAAAATTTCGGGGGGTTTGAACCCCCCCCCCTTGGCTTATGCAAAATTGCTGCCATCTAGCGGCCGCCGTGCGCATTTCCGCCATGTTCAAGGCTAAGCGCGATCCGCATGTGCACACACGGAGCGTGCGTATCAACGTGTGGCAGCTGATAGGAGCGGCAATGCCACCATATTTTCTTGTGCCGTGTTGCTGAGATTGAGGAAATCGCGGTGCTGAAAAAAAAAAGGTTTGCAGGAAACTAACCTTCATGTTATTAGATTTACTGACGGCCGACGAGAATCAGCAGATCGTTTCGTTGCTCCGGCTACTGCTTACGACTAACGCCGTGTTTACGCTCACCGTTCTTAATATATGCGGTATGTGACAGCATCGGCACTCATCAGAGAACACTCTTTCATGTCATGCCGGAACGAGACAGTTTTCGCGCCGTGTGCTTACAGGCACAGACAAACCCGCTTCGTGTACGAGTTTCAAAGCTGCATCGCGGCTACTCGCGCATGCCTGCGCTGCTGTTGACATTACCTTGTTTATTGCATTACGATAACAATTACATGTTAGACAGGTAGCTCGTGCGCGTCATTGATTCTCAGCGAACGGACCGATTGTGCTGCAGCGTGTTGTTTGTAGTTTGTTTTCGATGGTGGAGTTTAACAAGGTAGCGTTTGGTGGGATGCTTTGCGCGCGTATTGCTTCACTATGCGCATTTTTCAAGCATTTAATGTGGTATCAGTGCCCGATTCAGACGGGTGGCCCGGATATCCTGACGGCCCCCCACCCCTTACTTTTTTTTTTGTATAATTTATACCCCCAGAAGAGCCCATCAGTTGCTCCCAAAAGCTGATCACCCTTCGGAAAAGTCCTGTGTCCACCCCTGTGTGCTAGGGAATTTTAACAGGTGCTTCAAGTGCGTGGCACTTTTCTTATGAAACTAAAAAACAAATGCTGTTCCGGGAAATCTGCTGAATTCGACCGTGGGTGCGCTACCGCTGGTGGTTTCGCAGGCGTTCAGTCGGCGACGCAAAACTGCCTTGCTGCTACGGGTTGACATTGTAAGGTACCAGTAAGCCCCGAAAGCGACGATGTGCACGTGATTTTGGAGTATCGTGTTATATAGGAACACATGTCGGAAGGATATTTCATAAAACACCAGCTGATCGGCATCTACTGCTTGGAGACACAACACTTTTCATGTTCACTTCTCACGTGCGTGAGATGCGCAAATATCTTACATTTTAATCGTGCAGTAATTTTATACATAACATACGTCGGTGACTAACGCTGCGAAATATTTTTATTTAAAAAATAAAAAAGAGGACAACGGCTTTAATTTAAAATTAGATGCACAACACATCATCTCGACATAGGCTGTCCCTTACAGGGGCGTAGCCAGAAATTTTTTTCGGGGGGGGGGGGGGGGGGTTCAAACCATACTTTATGTATGTTCGTGCGTTCGTTTGTGTGTGCGCGTGTATATATACGCAAGTAAAACTGAAAAATTTCGGGGGGTTTGAACCCCCCCCCCCCCTGGCTACGCCCCTGGTCCCTTAGGAAATACGTTTTAAATTGGGTCCGCAGCACTTCCTTTCCGTCATCGCTGTGCCTAGCCGTGTCGCGCGTTAACGCTTCTTCCCATCCATCCTATACTACACGCATGATATTCAGATAGCTAACAACGCTTTATTCGCTACATTGAAAACAGACAGACCAAATTTGTAACCCAGCGCAAAGTTTCATTCTCGACGACGGCAGGTCTACATGTGACTCGCGGTGTCAAACTTGTATTTTCTTCTCGCTTTGAGGCAGTTCTTTACACGTAATAACCGTCAACGTAATAACTAGGAAATGCCGGTAACGTGTACAGGCCCTTACACACTCGTCTGACGTTTTTATGCCCCGATTGCATACTATCAAAGCAGATACGAGCAAGAAGTTATAGCAGCGACAGCAATCCATTCGGCCACAA